>NC_041339.1:21965145-22192645 GCF_004354835.1 Perca flavescens | reverse complement strand
AGAGAGGGCATGATATGCAGCAGAGGGCCGCGGTCGGGCTGCTGCTGACTCAGCCTTAGTACATAGAGCGCATGCTGTACAAGGTGAGCTATGTGGGGGCCACCCCACATTAATAATTTTTCAAGCAAAAGTGCCAAACATTAGGTCCAGCTTCTCTATTGTGAGGATTGTATGCTTTTGTTTAGGGTTATGCGATAGTAAATAAAAACTCTTTGAGTTTTAGACCATTGGTCAGACAACAACAAAAGACAACATTTTGAAGATGTTGGGCTTTAGTAAAATTGTGATGGCATGTATCAGTATTTACTAACATTTTATAACCCAATGAATTAATTAATTGATAGAGAAAATAATTAGCAGAATCATGAACATAAGAATTAATAAAAATCCATTAGTTGTGGCCCTCTTCACTGTTGAAACATTTTAGAGCATGAGACATCCTCCTTGATTGAACCTTTCATCTACATCTAGTTCCCGAAGTGGTGGGCAATCTAAGAAATTGTGAGATGATTACAAAAGGTAAAAAAAATAAGAAGAAAATAACAAAATACTGATACACAAATAATTTGAAATGTTCTAAACTCACACACATGCACCCTCGAGAAAGGGGACCTAAGATTACTGGGTGAAAAAAGATGAACATGACAACATTTTGTATTAAAGGTGTAAAAGATGGAGTTGATTAAAAGTAACTAAGAACTTTAATAGGTCATTATGAAAGAAAACTCCATCATTTCATAAAACTATGAAATAGGGGAGTTTGACATTCTAAAATGTCTACAACTTTACAACAACAGGGCATGAAGCTGGTTGTACTTACAGCTATATTCTTTACAGATGGGGCCCAGAGGCACAGTCAGCTCTGGGCCTAAGGGTTTTCCTTACAGATTTGAGCTGTGAGAGAACATACAATAGGCTGAGGCACGTTGTTGTAATTGGCTTACAACAGAACAGCCTGCTGTTCCCGAGATGTGAGGCTAACTTCAACTGCATGTTGCCTGAGCTTTGATTCATCGTGGCAAAAATCACAGACACAGAGGACAGTTGTACAGTGTTGAGCCATAAACCCTGGCACAACACCCAACAGGAATCTTTTTTTCTCATGCTTTTCCAAATGAATGGTTGGCAGGATAATGCAGCATGCATCCGGTGGAAGCAATATGGGACATCACCGCCTGTGTGTGAGTGTACAAGAACCATGCATGTGCGTTTTCCTGTAGGTTATGCATGTGCATGTATCCGTACAATATCTCTGTGTGAATCAAAGCGTATGCTCTCTCTTTCCCTTCAGCTGTCAGAGTGCCAGGCAGCATTCAACACCTGGATCAGCAGGTCTCCCCCTCATGTACATCTACACTTACACACACCACTGATCTCCATCCCCCTGCAGAGGGAGAAGCTATGCAGCTGCTAACTTTCCCAAGACTTTGCATTCAGTCTCATACAGTGTTGAGCTACTGTAACGGAGTCCTGGCAAAGGTTTCAACACGTCCAACAATCCGCTGATTCTGTGCTTGAGTCTAGAGTTGCGTTATATCCGCCTTGTATTGTTTTACTTTATTTTTCATGTTGTATAATGTACAGTGACAGCATAGATTTTATTCTTGAGGATTAGACTTTTCCACATAGGTTGTTGACAGATGCTTGGTGTCCTGTTGTAGCTGGGTCAGTAGTAACGGAACCCCCTGAGGGCTGACTTTGTTAATTGTGCCAGTAATCCATTTAAAGTATACTGCATGGAAGATGTAGGGAATTATCATTGAGGTATTTGTATTCCTCTCCACAAGCCTTTGTTTAATAATGTGTTCCTGATGTTGGCGTTACAATAAACACTTCTACAATGCAAACTTGACTGTCCACAGGATTCGGCAAGGTGTGTGTTTTCAGTTTGGCCTCAGAGTCCCTTGGAGAGCCACACATAAATAAATCATAACATTGCACTATGTTTACTTGTTTAGCAAGTTTGGTTTTGTTCCACTTGCGCCCCAGTGGACATTCACCAGGACCCCCACAAACGCCTCCAACAACTTCCCAGGTGGCCTTTTACAATTCTGTATTCAAACATGCAATCCTGTTGGCAGCCAATCAAAAGGCTGCTTTCCACCCACAACCCTCGGCACATACCCTCAGGGTCCATTTTCAGGGGTCTCCTACCACAAACCGGCTGTCGTGAAAAAGGAGACACATGCAAAACAATCTGTCCCTTGGTAGAAAATGGCAAACTCGCTGTGCTTTGGAAGGACGGGCATTGCCCATCTCTTACGTCACACTGCCCTGCTTCCTGACTACTGGGTGGTGAGTTCATCACGAATGCCAGGTGCCATGAAATGCTGAAGGCCAAGTGGATGGCTGAGATATCAAATATTTCCTGAAGAGCCCCATGAGAGGGCATAGAAGACTGGTATATTACCTACAGCTCCAAGCCGAATCTCATACCCAGAGAGACAGAAAATGTTTCTCAGGAAATCTTGAGCACTAATAAATTGTTAAGTCGTAATAAATGTGGCCATCACTCTGCAGCTGAACCTCCCTTGGTGTGCTCCGATCACGTCATATTCCCCAACAGAGAGAGACACCAGTCTTGCTGTATTGAGGGCAAGGAGAGGCAAGTGAATTCTTACAACTTGCAGAGAAAGGACTTAAAAACAATGCAACAGTTGTGTACTGATAGGATCTCATCAAACCGAAACTTACATCAACTGTTCTCTCTAAACAAGGAGTTCTCCATTATTTCTTTTAACATCTCCTTCAAAAAATGCAGTGCTGGTCTATAAAGTAAATTATTATGGCATACATGAAATGGGGATGTGTGGGTGTAAAATCATATTAAACTAAATCAGAATAGAGTAATGTGATTATGTGATAAAAACAGAATGAAAAGTCAGATAGGTCTTATGAAAAATACAAAAGTTGGCATGCATATTTCCTTATGAAAGTTCTCTATAGTCTGTTGAATCAGGCAGCAACTAGCTTTCTCACAAAGTAACACATTTCTCTTCTAAGCCAACACTCATACTGAAACGTATGTTCATTAGGGAGCATAAGGTTTGCACTAGCATATCAAGCGAGCCCCTAAAAATAGCCTCTATGCCATCCTCCAGCCCTTTGAGGATCAGAGTTGAGCGAGGCAGCTGAACGGTGCCGGAGTAAAGCCTCAGCCCCTGGACAGATGTTTCTGAGAACAGGTGGCTGGGGTTGTCCCCTGGATTTGCATGGCTATGACAGACACAGCAGACCTCACAGACTTCAAAGGGCAGGAGCATGACTGCTAATGATCTGTGGAGAGAGGAAAGGGGAGTGGCTAGCTAGCGATCTAGCTTCATAGGCGCCATGCAGACAAGGACATCCAGCACAAAGTCCATGGAAAACTTTTCTCTGCTACGGAATGTTTTTTATATATATATATATATATATATATATATATATATATATATATATATATATATATATATATATATGCCATGAGATCATTGTTGGTTTGATAGGATCTTTTTTTTATCAATACCAATAACTCAGTAATTACTGTATATGACCCCAATTCAATTATTTTGTTATCAAGGTAAACATGTTTATTAATGTATTATGATTTCTTTGTCTATTGGCCTACCAAATGAAAGTTGATCAATGTAATCATTTATGTAATAATCCTTTAGGCAATTTGTTCTAAGATCTTTAAAAATGCTCTGCCAGAGTTTGAAACCAAGCATGAACTCTTCAAAATCTGACTTGATGAGATTTCTTCTTGCAAGGCAGCAATTAAGTCAGACAAGCCGAATCTCTTCGTCTACCCCCTCCCCTTCATCTGTCATATTTTCAGCTTTGATCTCCTCTAACCCCATTCATTAAGCAAATACAACACCACTGCCACTTAAAGTTCGCAATGGAGCCCTTAACATCTAATAAATAATGCATTCACCCTGGGATTAAAACATGAGATGAGCACCAGGCAAAAAGTGTGAACGCGTGGTTGGCTCAGGCAGAGCTAAATGTATGCTGAATGGAATCGGAAACGTGGTAGTACACAAATGAAGCGCAAAGTCTCAGCAGTCTAGCATTGGATTAACAGGCGTGATTATGGATGCAGTTGTTTTCACCTATCAATCTGAGGCACAGGTGGTGAGGGTGAAACGTAACACTGGACAGCAATATTAACACTGCATTTTAAGTAGTATGCTGAAGAATGAAAAATGGGAGAAGAATACACTTGATTGGAAATGGTTAGAGTGAGACTATTATAACAAGGTCCCTTTGACACATCATCAATCATAGTACTGGTCTGTATTAACAGATTATTTCCAAAATTATCTTTTTTTTCCCCGAAAAATAAAATCATCACTTAGTAGAGGATCTAGTATGTAAGATGGTCACTATTATTCTGCAGGGTCCACAGTTGAAGCACAGTAAAGCCCGAGACACACCAAGCCGATAATCGGCCGTTGGACAGTCTGGCAAGGTCAGTGACTCGAGTCTTGTCGGTGTGTTCCGTGCCGTCGTCCGTCCGAGGGGCTGTCTGCCTTAATTTTGGCCAATTTGACATGTATAATCGGCTGGGCGGGCACTGCCGGCAGTCAGAGTCAAATGACCCATCTGATTGGTAGAGTGCTAACCCGGAAACGGGGAGAGGAATGAGTCTCTCAAAATCTGACGAAAATCTTTTAAACTGACCTTTGTCAATCTGAAATGAAGACAGATTCAGCAACTGCATGGCCTATTTCTCGCTTAAAGGTCCCATGACATGCTGCTCTTTGGAAGCTTTTATATAGGCCTTAGTGGTCCCCTAATACTGTAGTCTCTTTCCCGAAATTGAGCCTTGGTGCAGAATTACAGCCACTAGAGCCAATGAGCTTTCCTTAGTATGTGCCATTTCTGTGTCTGTAGCTATTGAGGAGGAGAGAGGGGGAGGGCAAGGTGGAGGGTGGGGGTGTGGCCTTGACCAACTGCCACTTTGCTTGTTTGAAAGCCATGATGTCTCTCTCTCATGGGTGGGCTAAATTCTCTGGGCGGGCAAAGCAGAGAAAGGGGAGGTAACCTCGCTCCTTATGACCTCATAAGGAGGAGATTCCAGATCGGCCCATCTGAGCTTTCATTTTCTCAAAGGCAGAGCAGGATACCCAGCCATTTCTAGCCACTGGGGGACCATAGGCAGGCTGGGGGAATGCATATTAATGTTAAAAAACCTCATAAAGTGACATTTTCATGCCATGGGACCTTTAAAATGTTTTCAGAAACACGTTTCGGTGAACTATTTTAGTACAATATGAGATTGTATTCTGAACAAGTCGCCATGACAGTCTGTCTTTGGATTTCTGGAGAAACCAGACCCACGTGGCACGTTCGTCCAATTAGCTGCCGGTTTTCATTTTTGGGCCACAATACAGATTAGCGCTGCCTGCTGTTATGGAAACGTATTACGTCTCGTCGCTTTGGTGTGTTCCGAGGCACGTTTTTGACCAACTCGGGGAGACTGATCAGTCCAACTGCCTTTTCTGCCGAAGGTTGGACATCTGGTCGGTGTATCTGAGCCTTAAGTCTGTATTAGGCACAGCAGTCATTTGAGCTAAATGCTAAAATCAACATGCTAGCATAATGAAACAGGTATAATGTTTCCCATGTTCACCATCGTAGTTTGGAGTGTTAGCATGCTAACATTTGCTAATAAGCATGAAACACAAAGTACAGCTGAGATCATTAGTTTTGCAGGTATTTGGTCATAAACCAAAGTATTGGACCCGATGACAGCATATAATAATATAAAGGTCACCAGTAACTTTGGGTCACCAAACAATTAATCATGAAGAGGACATAAATGTCTGTGTCAAATATTGTGGCAATTAATTTACTAGTTGTTTAGCTATTTTACTCACAACTAGGTTGCCAATATGGCACCGGTTCCTAAACGGCCGGTATCTACCGGGGCGAATAGAAACACGGATTTTGGTACATAAGAGGCACCAAAAGCATCTCTGCATGTGACGTTAGTTAACATTACACTTCACAGCAGGTAAAGTTAGCTAGTAGCTGGCTTAAATACGGTTAAAATGCTGAAAACTAGTCCGGCTGTATTCCAGTGGAAATTTATAATATAATATTTTTACAATAATTTTGAAAGACATGTTTGCATTTTGTTAATATTTTGTTTTGTTGGTTTTCTTGCTTGTACTGAAATGTACATATTTATTTTTTCATTTTAACATTTTCAAAATAAACTTTAAAAAAGCAGTCTGCAGCTAATGACAGAGAGAGTAGAGTAGCTGCACTTTGAGACACTGGTGGTACTCTCAGAGTTGTTGGGAGAACAACACAGATGTCTGGGAGCCATGAATGAAGGACTACAAAAAACATAATTCATGTTGAGATGTTAAAATATTTCGTAGGATAAGTCGGCAAGATGTCCTGCCCTGCATTTTCACGAGGGCCTAAAGGAAAAGTCAGGAGTCTGTAAAAAATTTCATGACAATCCCTCCAATGGGTGTGGAGATATTTCAGTCGGGACCAAAGTCACGGACCGACTGACAGACCAACATTCCCTCTATTGCTAGCATGGCTAAAAAATTCCATGATTGGTTTATGTTTTTTGCGTTCAATTACTCTGCTAGAGTAGCTATTTAAACTAAATCCCTAGTATACAGTACAACCAACCTCTGTGTGAATTGCTACTAATACAATAATGTATCCCCATCAATTAAACTACATACTACACAAACCCCCCAGGATAATGTATTGTGACAGGCCAGCTTCCTCCCGTGTGTGCAAATAGACAAATAGCGTCCTCCTATTTCAGTTCTGGGGGCCTTACTGAGGTAAAGCGACCTGAATCAGCAGGGGGGCTTCGACTACATCTTGACTTTATTACTCCCCACCCTTAAATCCCACAGTGACCTCCTTCTTTTCTGTGCCATGTTCAAATAAACATCCAGAAAAAACTATTATTCCTGCCTTTGTCCACTAATGTTCTCTGGGTTCCCTCCTCATCTTTCTCTCTGTTTGTTTTCCCTTTCTTTGTCCTCTGATGGGAGACATGCCATGACCTGATGGGAGCCATGCCGCGACCTTTGCCAACCAAAGCCAAACCTACCACACACACACACACATCAAAAAAACAACCCTGGTTCGGTTTGGCATTAGGATTAAAGGTCTGTATTGACTTTCTGTCCACTGGGATGTGACCACGCTGCTGTATATTCATGATCTCCTAAAGCCTTTGAATGGGGGTTTAAAAGCTGATTTTGTTAATACTGCTCCCTAAAAGCTCGCTTTTCCTGGACGTTTTCCTTGTTCACATAAAATAAAGAATGACTTTCCATAAAGCAGGAAATGGCTATATCAAATGGCCATACACACTGAGATCTATAGTAACACCTCTGCAGGGTTTCAATCTCAAGGAGACACCGCGCTGGGTCGGCAACACAAAATGCCTCTTTACAGGCCTTTGAAAACCCTGTAAATGTTATACTATCTGTACCGCCCTACCACTCACACATGACCTACAGTACAGGCCAAAAGTTTGGACACACCTTCTCATTAGAGATGGCCCGATACCACTTTTTTGCTTCCCGATACCGATTCCGATACCTGAACTTGCGTATCGGCCGATGCCGAGTACCAATCCGATACCAGAGTGTCATATATTTTATTATGTTTTAACAGCTGTATACTACTATCCCTGTATGGATGTGATAATATTTCTATCTTTGTTGTCGGTTTGGCTCAGGTTAAACTCTTTGTGAAACATGAACAAACACAAACAATGAATGCCCCAGAACTTTCTTTTATTCTCCAGTTTGTCAATTCTCAGTTATAACGGAAAAGAACATAAACTACTTTAATGTAGATTTTCTTTAGGGCTTTATTACGTGGTATCGGATCGGTGCATAAACTCCAGTACTTCCCGATACCGATACCAGCGTTTTAGGCAGTATCGGAGCCGATACCGATACTGGTATCGGTATCGGAACATCTCTACTTCTCATTCAATGTTCTTTATTTTCATGACTATTTGCATCGTAGATTCTCACTGAAAGCATCAAAACTATGAATGAACACATATGGAATTATGTACTTAACAAAAAAGTGTGAAATAACTGAAAACATGTCTTATATTTTAGATTCTTCAAAGTAGCCACCCTTTGCTTTTTTTGATAACTCTGCAAACCCTTGGTGTTCTCTCAATGAGCTTCATGAGGTAGTCACCTGAAATGGTTTTCACTTCACAGGTGTGCTTTGTCAGGGTTAATTAGTGGAATTTTTTCCCTTATTAATAAAAAAAAAAAAGAAGGGTGTCTACTTTGAAGAATCTAAAATATAAGACATGTTTTCAGTTATTTCACACTTTTTTGTTAAGTACATAATTCCATATGTGTTCATTCATAGTTTAGATGCCTTCAGTGAGAATCTACAATGTAAATAGTCATGAAAATAAAAAAGGAAACGCATTGAATGAGAAGGTGTGTCCAAACTTTTGGCCTGTACTGTATAAGAATTCACATTTAGTCATAAATTGGCCTTAATAATGTAGGCCTTTGTAAATGGTCATATTTTTGTCCCAGCTCCCTTTCCTCCTGTGTGTTTTCCATAATTGGAATATTGTCTCTAGGCCTTCAGTTAAAAAGAGCCCTCCGAGGTAATCTCCACCATCTTGGCAAAATGCAAACATATCCAAGTCTCTCCAGAGAAGACGCCAACTTAGAGATGTTCTTCCCCTTTAATAACATCTTTTATTAAAGCAGGGTGAAAACAATTAGGGGTGTGTAAGTTCTGCGTCTTTAATACAGGCTTTATTGAATAAGCATCGTCCAATCCGCTGAGGGAGGGCCTCCGACTGTGGCACAAGTAGTATTGCCTGATGTTCAAATGGGAGGGCGCCTAAAGGGATTGGAGGAGTAATTCAATTAGAAGTAATATGTGCCAAACCTCCCCCAAAATTGCTGTCTAATTCCCTTTTACTGATAGGAAGAATAGCAAATGCTCCTGAAGTCCATCCAGAAAAATGGATCCATGATGATAAAATGAATTGAACATATAATATATGAAAAAGTTCAACATCTTGTACATGCATGTTGCATGAGAATTTGTTTACCAGTCAGGTCCCATTAAAAGCCTTAACGAAGTCTAAAAGACTGAGAGGAGAATAAGAAGAGTTAAAAAAAGACGATGTTGTGCACATCCATGTAGATGCAGGACAAAAAAGTAAATGATCAAAGAAGGTAAAGTCCGCACAAAAGCTTAATGCTCCAGAAAAATACTGTAATAGTGCAAATAAGGCACACAACATTGCTCAGTGGCCCCCGGGGAAGCCAAATTGTGGGCCGAAACGTTGTGTGCCTTATTTGCACTACTAGTACAGTGCCCGTTGAAAATGTTTGGAACAGGCCGAATGCTTGGCCTGTGGTATTGCTGGTTGTAGAATTCTCCAAAACCAAATTGTAATCCAAAAAGTGCACTGGAGTCAAGGAAGGAAGGAAGGAAGGAAGGAAGGCAGGCAGGCACACCTGCTTTGAGAATTAGAGGACATGTTTAGCGCTGCAAAGATTAATCAACTAATCATCAACTATTAGATTAATTTAAATAATCGATTAATCGGTGTGAGTCATTTAAGAAAAGTCACCATTTGCTGATTCCAGCTTCTTAAATGTGAATGGATGAATGTGATTTTTTCTGGTATCTTTACTCCTCTGACAGTAAACTGAATATCTTTGAGTTGTGGACAAAAGAAGACATTTGAGGACGACATCTTAGGCTTTGGGAAACATTGACCGACATTTTTTGCCATTTTCTGACATTTTATAGACCAAACAAGTAAATCAAGAAAATAATCGACAGATTCGTTGACAATGAAAACAATTAAAATGCAGAAATTGCAATGAATTATTTTAAGTCTAATCACACAACTTAACAATTCTGTATTCTAACCCTTTTTCTCAGTGAGTGGAACTTTATGGTTTGTTATGGGAGGATTGTCTGACTTTTATCCTGTAGAAAGCATTTCAATTACCACTTGATCACTGCAGTCGAGTTAACTGGTAGTAAGATACAGTTCCAGCCAGTCAGGTATGCACTCACTTAATGTTCATTGCAGGCCAAGGTCTTCTATTTCAAAAACAATTAAACTGTGTTCATCATTTTCCCTTCACCTCCATCCTCTGTGTGGCACTGTGTGTTCCCTCTCAGTGGGTTTCTGAGCTGATTCTCTGTAGCTTCACCACCACACCACGGGGTGCAGCTGCACCAAGACATCAAAAAGCATCTCAGTCTGCTTAAGAAAATCCCAAGACCACAGACTCGCAGCCAAAAAGAAGTTCATCCACTCCTACTTCAAGTAGTTCCACCACAGAGTTGCACTACAGTAGCAACTTCATCGGTGTGAGGCTGCTGCAGCCACTGGCTTTGATAGAAAAACTTTGTGAGACTCGTCAGATATTCTGTTTGTTTTGCTGGAAGGGATTTAAATGAGTTTTCTGGAATTATTTTAAAACAGATGTAATGCCTTTAAACTGAAGCACATGTGTATTATATGCCTTTCTAAAAGCACATATAGGCATGAAGATAAAAATCATAATTTGTTGCAACATACAATTTATTTACCATTCAGTTCTCTGCATAAAACCGGTCAAAACTGGAGATAAAACAAATACAATTTTCGGCTCAGGCAAATGTTTTTCTATCAACTGACTCATTTGAATTCTGCAAGCTCATGCATTTCACAAACTCGATTCCATCTTCATTTTACACCAGACTTGGAATGTTTTTCCAGGCACTGTGCGATTTGAATAACTATTAACGCACTGAAAAATATCTACTTTTTGCACTAAAGCCAAATGTGGGGTTTTTAAATGCATGAAGAATATGTGGGAACAATAGGAAAGAGATGGAAAAGTATTTGCATGCAAATAAATCTCTCTATGGACAAAAACTATGCTCAGGGTTATAGTTATTGACTGGGAGCCACTCAGACTTTCCAAACACTATAGCTATTGATTAACCAGTTAAATGCGGAAAAAGAAATTAAATGATGTCAACTTCAGCTACATGTCCTATTTTCCATTAAATCTCATCTACAACAAAAACAACATGGACAGTATCAGACACAATATGTTCAACTGAAAATGTTATAATATAATAATAAAGATCCCCGCTTGACATCGATGTTGCAGCAGTGCTCTGAGGTAAGGTGAACGACTGCATCCTTTTAACACAACGCAGTTCTGCAGCTCGTTGCTATGAGCGTGATCAGACAATGGAGAACTAAACGACACGGTCGAAACGACCAGTAAGAATGAAAGGGATACATCAGAAGTGCAAGGCCTATAACAACACATCTGAGCATGGAAACGTTATTAAATTTGTCAAACTCTGAGATGATTAGGGCTTGTCTAATTCAAATGGAAGGACAGATGGTCGGGTGCAGCGGCTTGTGAAATCCAAGCTCTTTTTAAAAAGCGGGCTGGTTTTGAGCAAGTGGGAATAAATATGTAAACCCAAACTGCTCTGTAAAACGAACATGCCTCCTCTCATTGCCAGTCCTGCACTGTCCCACATGTCAAGCTTAGGGGTCCATTAGTTACAATGAAGTGTAAAATAACCTGCAATCCGTCGTCTGGGAAGCTATGGAGGTACCAGACTGAAAAAAAAAAAGAGCGCAGGAATTCCTGCTGGTGGAGATGATTTCAGGATGGACGTTTTAAAAAAGGGAACATACGAGTGAGAAAGAGAGAGACCCTGCTTCATCTCTGGTTTGAATCAAAGGCTTACGGAAATATGTCTCGATGGAAGTTAACAGTTTTCAATGGGAAACATGTGACCTTCGAAGTGGCAAGGTGCTTTGAGGAGTTGAGAGGCGCCCTCTTTACTCGTGAGAGGTGCGATGTGAAGCGCCACAAAATCTGCATGGTGCCTCCTTTTGTTTTTATTACAAATGGCCCCGTGTAGGGTGAGAGGTCAAAGCGATAATCACATATGTAAACACACCTCTCCTCCTGAGCAGTACGTTTGGAGAGCCCCCCCTGCTTGACCCATCTGTTTCTGGCAGGTAAATGTTTGCAATGCATCAACATACAGGAGTAGATGCGGGAGTAGAGCTCTGCACAGTGCAGTATTTGTATGGTCCAGTCTTTCTAACTAAGAAAAGCTGAGGCAAAAATAATGGTACATTCTCACAGGCCCACATGTGCAAGCAGGCACACACACACACACACACACACACACACACACACACACTTCTCTAATTAATAGCTCCTCTGCCTCCTGAGTCTGTGAGGCAAGTCCACCCTAATCCCCTGGCACTTAGTTCAGAGTAATCAGCGCACAGCAAAGGCTGCCTTTGGAACACTAATTAGCATCATTGATTTTTCTCCTCAGACTGACATACAAATAGCCCAAAAACAAGTCACTTTTTTTAAGAGGCCCTACCAGTCAAATAAGGACTATACTTCATTGTTTTAGCTGTGCTAGCTCAGATGGAGACAGGCTTGAAATGTGGGCTAACAACAGAGAAGGAGAAGGTTTCATTGAGTGTGGCAGGATATAATTAGAGCTTGTGTTTACTGAGAAATTAGCATATGGTGTTGATTGATAATCATAAAATCCAAGTCTTACCGAAAAACTCCAAGGCATTTTGAACATGTGGCATTTTCAAAGACCATTATTTGCAGTTTAGGGTTTGGGGGGGTGTGAGTGTTATTGGCTAATGTTGCGAAAAATAATCTCAAAGCATAACTGGCCTAAAGTATGTTTACACTGATACACTAATTGAGTTATCTCTCTGGTGATTACTTAGCCAGTCAGTTTAACAACTTCTCTTTCTGGTAAACTACAAAGCCTGCAGCCTGAGACGAGCAAGCGTGTGAGGTAACTTCAATAAGAATTGCCAGTGTCCACATGCCGGGGGAAGAAGTAAATTGCAAGTAATGGACTCCGAGAACGCCGAGATGTTTATCCGACTAAAAGTACAGAATCACACTGGAGGGATGAAGGCCGCTGCATGTGTGACAACATGCCAGAAAGAGTCCTGATACAGAATGATGGCTGCCATGAATTTATTTTATAAAAGTTGAAGTGAATCTATGGCTGACCATTTGGAGCAATCATTTTCATCACACTCCCAAATGCATGTCAGTCAAGCACGCTTCTCTAATTCTTCCCTGCTGCTCACACTGTGAAAATAGACACACACACACACACACACACACACACACACACACACACACACACACACACACACACAGTGACATGTCACTACCAAATTATTGTTTCCTATTATTCAAAACAAGGATAGCATTGTGCTATTTGTGTTCTAAGTAGCAACTGGCTATGTCCAAAAAGTAGAATCAAAGTGACCGCAATCATCCCTCGCCTTCTTAACAAGAGCGGGTGAGGAAACCACCAGCTTGACTTAACCAAAACCCTCCATTGGCAAATCCATAAAGGGAAGGAGGAACAAGGAATTAGGGAGATTTTCTGTCTTCCAAATACACAAGCCAGACGCCAATGTAACGTTCTTCTCTCATTCTCTATCTTTCCTACTATTCCTTTCCTCTTCTTATAATTTCTCTCTTTCCCTCTCTCTCTCACTCTGCGTGATTGCATCCATATGCTCTCCAGGGATAGATGGGGTCAACACCCTACTTACTCACGCCACAGTGAGGCACTGACACTTGTGAGAAAGCCCTTGCTCAGACTCACACACACATAAATGCACACATGCATTACCAGTGTGATTGTCTGCAGCAGGCCCAGACTGTGTAGCTTTAGTACTTTGCAGAGAGGATAGGCTCTGAGATTTTTTTCATGCCAATGCTTAATTCAGCATCATGAACGTATGGAGTATGTTACTCTGCAGAGATCCACCTCCTTCTCCTGATACGTTTAGGATTGGCCCCTGAGAAGATCTGGCATCAATTAAGTGGCTTTCAGAGGAACTGGGCTTGACGGGCCCCGATGGATCCTTCTGCCTTCAATCCCCTCTTTTGTTAAGCAAAGCCAGGAGAGGTCGTAAATTTGAACATGAAGACAGCGCGCAAATTGCAGTCACACTTGCGAGCGAAGTGAATCAAGGCCAGGAGAGGGAGAAGGAATTAGGCTGCCCTCCACCAGTGGTCCAAATCCTTTCCTCTTTCCATCTCAGGAAAACACAGCACAGACACACAGATATGTGCAACCAGCACATGTTGTTAACCACACAGTTGTGGCCGTCCGCCCTATACGCAGAGCAAAGAAGCAGATGAACACACCTACAACCAAACACGCAAAGGCACACAGACACACACGCATATTTTGAGCCACCAAGGAAACATAACAGTTACTGTAAACACAAGCAGTTCACACAGTTCACTATCCAAATACTGTGGTGTTTCTCTTCATCTTTATTCCTGTGTCCCTCCATACACAAACATGATTGAAGGACATTGATAAAAATCTGCTATAATGAACCCCCTCCCCTAGACCTTGCCAGTGACCTTTGGGAAACTGATTTACTCTGCCACATCTCTTATCATATCTCTGCTGTCACTCATAAATTATGGCAATATGACAATGGATGATGCATCTACCCAGACCTCCAGTGGCAATGACTGTGGTTATTCAGCCACCTAATCCACATCTGTTTGTCTGCATGTGGGAGAAAGAGGAGAATGTGTAGGAGTACAGCATGGCACTGACACAATGCTAAGCGCAATACCTTTAAAGGAGTGATAGAATGCAAAACCGATTTTACCCTGTCATAGTTGAAAAACGACAGTTTGGAGGGTAAATAGGACATACATAGAACCTCAAAATCCCATTGACACCGCTTTCCTCAAGCAAATCTCACAATTTGAAACTGCCTCTGAAAACGGGCGAATCTCAACAAAGCTAAAAGTTGAAGACAACGTCCCAAATCCTTCTCATTTGGCTCTACTTTCTATCTTTGTAACGCCCCAAAATTTACATAGGCCACTAACTGAGGTCAATTAGTCTTCTAACTCTCGTTTGCGCAAATCTCAGAAATTGTATACATTGTTCATCTGCTGTTGCATTACTAAATTCACTTCTGAGACTTTTTTTATGCGAGAAATCAACTATATAAAGCTCAAATGGATCCTCAGCACACAGTGCCGAAAGCATAGGTGTGTGTGTGTGTGTGTGTGTGTGTGTGTGTGTGTGTGTGTGTGTGTGCCCATGTTGTGTGCGCGACACACAGGAGGATGAATAGACCGTAACGAAACTCTGTATCTGGTGCTTTGTACAGTAAGATTAGTTGATGAGTTTATGTGTCGGGGACTCCGGGCAGAAATCAAGTTTGAAGCCAGCGGCATAGCGGGCATGCCTGGACATGGAACGCTAACGGACAGTGTGAAGAAAGCTGCCACTGAGGAAAAAAGGGTTTGTGTTTGTGTGTGTGTGTGTGTGTGTGTGTGTGTGTGTGTGTGTGTGTGTGTGTGTGTGTGTGTGTGTGTGTGTGTGTGTGTGTGTGTGTGTGTGTGTGTGCTAAGCTCAACCAATCAGCGTGCAGCTCATCGAAATATTCATGAGCAGACCATATAAGGCAGAAAAGCTCTCATTTCAGCCCAGTCCCATTTAACAGGGTAGCATTAGGGCAGAAAAAAAACAGCAAAAGAGTCATTTTCAGCCCAACCAATGTTACATACCCTATTAGGAGACCTTAAGGAACAGTGTGAAATACTGTATATAACCATTCTATCACCCCTTTAAAGCTAAGGGTAGTGTGTTTTAAGCCCATGTTTGACTACAGCCTTTCAACAGATATTATTCAAATTCATAATGGCCGCTTTCCACTTACAGTAGATGTAAGCTTGGCTCACTGGCATGGCTCACTGGCACACCTAAATGGAGCAAAGCCACCATTGAGGGGTGCACAGGTGGCTTAGGCTACAGGTTGAATTCTCTCTGACTAGTAGAGGACAATGTTCAATTCCCTTTGCCTTTTGCTTGGTCATGCATGTTCGCAGGCTCCAAGGGATGGCTACTCTAGTGACTCCTACTGATTAACTTGGGGATTTTCAGGGTTAGGATCTGGGGGGAGCAGAGCGAGCCTCCAGCATGTTACACCCTCCCAGTGAAGTGCCTTACTGGCAGAGGAAAGGAAGCGGCTGGCAACACCATGTGTTATGGAGGTAGCACATGTCTGTCTACACCCGCCACAGGCCAACTGTGGAGTTAGCAGTGACATGAACCACAGTGCAGGGAAAGTAGTCATCTTGAATTAGGAGAACATGCAAATGCACAAAAAGAGTCTTTAGGAGAGTTATTGGTTGCAGGTCCTTTTTCTGCTTTCACAAGTTACATTTTCTTATTGATCACAGGTAATAGGCTTTTTATTGACATTTCAGCCATAGACTGTTAATATTAATATACAGTCTATAATTTCAACAGAGGAGGGACAATCTATTTTATCATGATATGGAAGCTTAAATTCTATAACCATTTTTCTTTTTGTAATTGAGTATTAAAGGGTTAGACTACTATGGTTAAAGCTGCAATTATCTACCAATAGATTTGTAGTAATTTTAAATTTAGAATATAGTAATCCCATAAATTAAAAACAATTCAGCACTACAATACATAAAATCAGGCAAATAGAAGTACAGAGAAATAAAATGAAATATAAAACAGATAAAACTTATTGAAAAAGAATCTTCGGGGTATCATTAATTAAGTTTTTTAATTACACACTGTTATATTATTCCACTTAGCTTGTCAGCAGGAACACGGTTTCACTCAAAACAGGCAAGCACTGGACACAATATCAACCTTTCAAATCACTAGCCATATGGTAGAACCGTGACAAGATGTATTGATACCTCGCTTCAAATTTACCAAATATTACATGAGTAATTGTCCACAACCCAACAAGGTTTCATACTACACACATTAAGAGTGAACTTGAGTAGATATTTTCTGAAAAAGTACAAAGCATCAATTACGTATCAATTATCAACAGCTTTTATGATTTGTCAGTTTTGTGTTACTTGCATTGCAATGAAAACTGTTTGATTTCGCAATTCTCTCTCTCTCTCTCTCTCTCTCTCTCTCTCTCTCTCTCTCTCTCTCTCTCTCTCTCTCTCTCTCTCTCTCTCTCTCTCTCTCTCTCTCTCTCTCTCTCTCTCTCTCTCTCTCTCTCTCTCTCTCTCTCTCTCTCTCTCTCTCTCTCTCTGGTTTCAGAGAAATAAATAAAATGAATAGTAAATACTCCGATATTAGACAATGTATTATATTCACTTAACCAAGAAGTTATTTTGCCTCACTTGTATCACAATGGATTCCCTTGAATATGGCGAAATGATTGCAATATTAGTGTTGACAAACAGTAGATATAGCCTAGATGAAGATATATGGGTACTATTCCAGTACTTCTGAAGAGCCAGGTGCTCTGTACACAACAGAGCCTCTGGGGAGGTGGTGGTTTGCACAAGGGATTATGGGGTTAAACTTATTTTTACCAGGAGCGATTCAGTGGCCCGCTACCTCGACCCCAAAACTGTGGTCACAAGATCACAGAAGGAGCTCTCAGATTAGCACGCCATCCGTTTAGAAAAATAAGGAGGTTGTTCTGCTGTCTTAATCCTATGAGAGAAAGACCTCAATCTAGACCATGACCTTGCAAACCGCAGACTTAACAGAGAACTTTGATTTGTCAACGATGACCACAACAAAGCAGGCCGCACTGGCTGTCAAGGCCGAGGCTGTCTTACACATGTCATGCAGGTCATGTGACACTGAGGTCACAGGGGATTTAAGATGTTTTCCTGTGCTACATGTGTTATACTAATAACAGAAACCCATTACTAGCCTACTAGCTTAATAATAACAATGATAATATTGCTGAAGGAAATACACATTTCAGACGTTGGGGGGCGTTCAACAAGCATGTTGCAATTTCCCTTAAATGCTAGCAAAGTTTTATCCCCTGTTCAGAGATAAAACTCATACAACATCCTGGCTGCCCTCAGATGAACATGCAACAGTATCCTGATTCAAGGAAAATATCAGGCCACCTCTGCTCTCTTAAAGCTAAGGTGCTTGCCATAGATTACATTATCATATACAACCATAAAATAAGTTCGAGTAAAGCATTCCCGAGTGATCAGCTAGATGCATGAGCTCTCTCACACACACACACACACACACACACACACACACACACACACACACACACACACAAAGTGCAAGGGTCAAAAGCGCCCATGGTCAAATCAGCAATTCATTTTGGGCATTAGCAACAAAGCAAGCACATGCCAGACACAACTACAAGAACGGATCTCAACTGCTAGATGAACTTATTTTTTTGGAATAATATCAATGCAAATGAACACACACAAACCTACATTGCAAATGAAAATAAAAAGATTCAGCAGCATAGCAAACACAATCATCACAATCATCATCATCATAATCAACATCAGCATCAACATCAGCAGCAAGCATGTAGAGCAATCAAGCAATTGCGTCATGCTCATCATCACCAGTTGAATCTTAACAGCATCAGTAGAGCAGCAAAGCTAAACCAAGACAAAGCTAACAGCAATACAGCCAGCATGAAGCTAGCTTATCGATGCACTAGCCAAAACATGCAATGTCAACTAGCAATGAATGAAAGCACAATCAGCAGCAGCAGGTACTTAGCTTTGACCCCGGTATGGTCGAAATCCAGTGACTAGGTCCAGCTGAGTGGCTGTGGTCCAACAGCAAACGCAGTTAAACTCGGCTTCTGTCCTGGCTCGTCCAAAATGATGGATGTCTGACAGCCAGCTGATCACCGGAAAGCTGGCAGCGGCGGCCCAAGGCGATTGTTTTACTCCTGTCAAGTCAGCTGTGGCAGCAATAAACGGCGCTAGCATGAGCATCATCATCACAGTACCAGTGATAAGTGTCGATTTAAAATGTCCGCGCTGTACACCTGCATGCATTTGATTGGACGTTAGTAACCACAATGAGCCAACATTTGGAACGCTACTGATACCATGCCAATCAACCGGCGCGACTTCTATGCTCTGCCTGAACTAATATGCTTCACTTATATTTATGTAATATATTAGTAGTAGTAGTAGCCTAGTATTTTAATAAACCATCACGAGTTTTTTTATTATTTGCTTCTTTTTTTTACATTATGCATTATACAAGACCAAATAGGCCTACAGAGGTGGGGAAAAAACGTAGGCTCCACTGCTCAGCCGGCTGCCAAAGACATGATCAGAATTGCTATAAATTACCTAACACATCTTAAAAGGATTGTGTCCACTCCTCAGTCACATCCATGAAGTTTAAGTTTAATCTTGAATGTTTATGACCTGAACATATGAACAGCATACATTTCTATATGTAACCAATCTACATTCTTTAATCTCTCTATCTGAAACGGTTTGTTTTCAAAACTGTAGGCCTATAGGATGTTCTGGAGCATAAACCATTAGTCAGTGATCATCTGAGTTGTGGCTATTCAATGCAACAACAGTAGATCAAAAGTACGAGGAAGCTTAGAAACCTGTGGATAATTGCCATTTTATTGCTGATTTCCTGCATTTACTGTCTGCTTCATCAGTGCCTGTGGTGGCTTTGGAGATTTCTATGTGCCTCAGCCTCAGGCTATATGCTTTTTAAAGGTAAATTGGTTCACCAATATGAGTGGCAGGTGACGGGGAGGGAACTTGACCAACTGGAGTAGAACAGTAAGCATATGTTGCCTCTTCAAAGGAAAAGAAAACCTTGCATGTTTTACTTGTGACCTCATTGGAGAGCTTGTGCCTAAAAATGTTAAATAGAGATTACATTTTTTTACTTTTGCTATCTTTATAGAAGGATATAGAGGGTTGGCCAGAAAGTGAAAATGGAGGCACCCTCTGTGGTCCCCCTGCTCTTTTAAAATTCCATGATAAACTAAGAGGGAAGTAGTCGTTTTCCCACATGTGTGAGACCCACCACACCTTTGGTCCTGCAGCATGTTGAAAGCACAAGCCAAAGTGCAGTTTTGTTTGTTGTTTCATCACCTACTCATGCTTTATTGGTGTTGACTTAAAAGCTCCAACATCCACTATATGACACTGATGGTCAGGGGTTGAGATCAACGGTGAACGGCATTCCTTTTATAATGTACCATCGACCTTGTGAAATTTAGGGCGGCAGACTGTACAGCATGCTTCGCACACACTTTCATTTAACAAAATCCAGAGACATTATTACTGTATATGCAATGTAAAAAAAGGTTGAGGGAAAATGTTAGAGGTCAGAAATAAGTGTAGGAGAATAAGAAATGAATGAGGTCATATGTTGATGTGAAGTATTACGGATATAAACCGTAGCAGTGTTTAAATCAGGCTGCTGACTTGCAGCATTTGTCAAGCACATCCGCCGTCTCAGACTATTACAGTAAAACAACTGAATCATCGTGGTTAAGAAATAACGGGCAACCCTTTGCTACAATGAACTTGAAGAGGACGCACAGATACACACACACACACGCACACACCTTATTTCCAGCTCTGCACAAGACTGATGGAAACCATAACATGGAGCTGAGGTCCTCTGGGGGATTGAGGAACGCCACACACTAACACAGCTCCAGTTACCCTGTAACCTAAGACACAAAACTGGGAAGACAGAGAGACTCACACAGAGTAAGAGGGAGACAGAGAGCGAGAGAGAGAGAGAGAGAGAGTGCGTGTCCGGAGGTAGTGAGAGTCATGAGAGTGACACCACACACCAGCATGCAAAGCTGGATCAAATACTTTATTTGCAAATAACTGTCAACATTTATTTCAACAGCCTTATGGCACCAGATGGACGAGATTTAGACCATCATGACATGTCCCACAGTATCATATGAAAACAGTGAAGTCTATGAAATGTATTTATAAGTAATTTATCACCATTATTGACATCTACAGGCCTTAGTAGGAATTAAGTTATATCATTATTCAAAACAAGTCTTCCCACTCCATTAACCCTTGAGTGCAACACACAGCTTTGATCTGTGTGCCAGTCAGGGGAGCAAATGTATAAAAGTGCTGCTATTCTGAAGAGTTGGTTCACGTTAACACTGGGAAATAGAACAGGGGCGTGTCTTGAGGTACCCAAGGTTGTGGCACTTCAACACGCGTAGACTTACACAGGAAGAAATGTGATTTGACGTGCATCATACATTGCCAGCATGTGTTGCCCTTTACAGCAGCATGATTAGTAGGCAGCATGTTAGGGATGACTAAATGTTTGAGTGCAGTGGAGCTGCTCAGTGGCCATGCAGATCAGACTGTGGTTGTACTGGGCAGCTTCCCGGTATGAATGTGTAACTGTGTGAATGTGATCAGGGTGTTCCTGCAAAAGAGAGGTTTCCTCTCAGTGAACCTTCCCTGAATAAATAAATGAAAAAAGGTAAATACTGTATTCATAGCACAGATTAAGACTGTAGTTTTGAAGTGGTTTTGAGTTGTAATGGAGCAGGACAATAGAGTTTTGAAAGCACAAAATCTCAGAGTCTGAATAACTTATCTTAGAGTAAATGGCATTAATCAATAACCTTTTTATTACCCTTCAATATATAGTTTTCCATTGTGTGTACCATACTATTAGCAACAATAAATATTATGCTCTTACAAACTTTACCATTGATTGTTGCTTACTTAGTCATGAATTATTAATGTCACATAGAAAAAATTAAGATTTGAAACCAAGTTTTACCAATCATTTCATAGTGTTTCCTCAACTTTCTGACTGACACCGTGTTGGCTTGCATGAAAATTAAAATGTGTTTCTTCTACTTATAAAAAGATTTGACAATTATTTGTAAGTAACTTGATCCGAGTCTGTGTGCCAGGAAATGTGAATTGCACTGAGACAAACACAGTGGGATCTTAATAGGAAAAATTAGCATCTTGGAGATTGGGTTTATTTAAGAAACACACATCATCACGGTAGCAATTTGGAGAGAGAAGAAAAGACAGGGCTGAAAATAAAGATTTGAGGCACGTCCTCATTAGGTGAGGTAGGACTCTGGGAACGTGTGAGAGGAAGATGAAGTGGGAGCAAAAGAGTCAAGGAGTGAGAGAAGTTAATAAAGTAGATAAAATCTGCTTCACCCATTATTCAGCATGCAAGCCAAGAGCAAGAGGAAGCATCTTCCTGATTCTCTCCAAGTGTTGGATAAATCCCTTTTATTATTGCAATGTGTATTTAGTTACATTATCTCACTGTTTGTTAATAGGTGGTCAAAAAGGAGGGAGGACAAACACCAGTGGGAGAAGCAAAGAGCAAATGAGGCTGACCCAGGGATTGGCTAAGCCTTTAGAGCACAAACAACACAGCAAAGTAGAACACTCTGCCCTTGAACCCGGAGCATTTATCTTTCTAATGAAGTAACCCCTTTTAAACTCCTCATAACATTTGAAAAGGTTGGGTAAAAGTTAGCTAATGAGAAGCACATAATACTTACACCCAAAGACAAAACAATCTACACTCGCAGTTAGAAAACAGTGTGCCACTGCTCTAACAATACGTCTAGCAGTGTTCCTTTCCACTGCGGTCAACCAAATTCCTGCAAAAGTTAATGTGGTCATTAACATCCACACATTTTATCCCAGCATCCTGGAGCAAGACACCAAGGCCCTAATTCACTGTGGATTATTATGGACCAGATAAATGCCTAAAATGTGAATGCTTGTATGATAGATGGCCTCCGTGTTCTTTCTTTCAGTATCATAAACATGTAAACAACTCACACTCACACAACAAAACTGTGAGTTTCCCAGACTTCCCACCTCCGACCCCTTCGTCTTTTCACCGGGGACCACTGCTCCCTAGTGACGACGCCATGCTCCTGCTTCTGCTCGCCTCTGAGTCACCTTCATTGACGTGACATGCTCCTGACGGGGTCCAATACTGTCAAGGAAGCTGAGGAAATGCAGAGCCAATGAGTCCCAAGTTTCCTTCAGGGAGCTGGCTTGGGGTCTGAAGCCTGGGGCCTGTTTGAACTTCATGGCCCTGGCTTTTGGAGCCCTCCAAAATGTTAGCTTACAGGGTAAAGGGCTAATCCCCACAGGGATTCACAGACTGGGAGGGCAGGGTTAATAGGGAACTTTGTATGATGCACTTAAAAAAGTAAACTTATTTACAAAAGATAATTTCATCTATTTTGAAAATGATTTTTACAGGAATTGGAAAGAAAAAGAAAAACAGTTGTATAAATTACTTGTTAACAAATGTATTTTGGCAACTGTATGCTACACATTTGCACATTGACGTTTTATATTACAATCAACACTGTGATTATAAATTGAATGCATGGCTTCATCTCTGCGTATAGCCTTTGCAGTAATGCCAGAAGGAGACAAGCTTTGGCACTGGCAGTATATTTCAGGATTAACTTTTCAGACTTCCATCTATATGAACGGAAGAATCAATTTGAACCATCTGCCTGGCTCCTTCACCTATTTTCCAACAGCCTATCGAAATGCAAATTGTGCAGGCAGATTAAAGTAAAAGCACATTCCCAACTAATATGCCAGTATGAGCCCCTTTGACTAGAGGTTTTTTATTATTGGTATGGGTTGCTAAGAGATAGTTGCTCTCTCATTTTAGGGGTCACAAATGTAATGCTCCTAATTTGGGTGGAAGAGCGCATGCATGTAATTACCATAATCTTGTGCTTTCCAGAGTTGAATGGAGATGATGCATCATGAACTTGTCATGCAGAATAGTAGAGAGAGTAGTGGGGGTATGTGCATACCCAAGCATTTAGAATAAAACCTAGTTGGTGGGCTTACTAACCAAGTAATTGTGTTACACATGTGTATAGCTGCTGTGTATTTGCAGCAGATTTCAGCTAAGTAGTGTAATTGTTATCGGCTGTGCATTACTGCATATGTGCATCCACATGTGCATCATTTAACTTTCAGCACCAAGTGTTTACGGTATGGCAAAAACCATTCACAAGCACAACTGCAGGCCTCATCAAGCTGATTGCCAGACACCATTCCATAGGCCGACAGAGACCTGCTCATCTTCCTCAAACATTCTCCACTCAACTTCACATCCCTGACATATTTTCACAGTTCCAAATGTTGCAAAAACAGTTGAGGTGAACTCTACCCTGGGCCATTGTGAATATCATTTGCATCGCTATCATTAGAATCGCTATCAGTAAGAGGGCAAGCAAGGGTTCACAGGATGCAACATGTAGTATGGTCTACCTGAACTTTGTAACGTCAGCATGCTCTTAAAAAGCAAATCATGCTCTGTGAATGAAAAGTGAAAGATCTACAGTGTGTATGTTCTATATCTGTATCCACAATGAAGGGAGGAGACTAGAAGCATACAGTTTCCATTACTGTTTCCCTTAACTCCAACAACTCAATTCCAATTTGGGTAATGTTAAGACATTTTATCTTGACATTTTTTTTCTTTTTATCAAGATCCTGTTGTTCTTTTAAAGGAAACATGTAGGTGAATCAAACTTTACAGGTATCATCCCAGTGCATTCTGTGCCTTCAGAGTATATACTACTATACTCCAGATTCTAAAAGCAATGACTATTACTCAGCAAATTAACTAATTTTTTTTTCTGCATGCACAGAGGGTCTTACGGTGCCCACACTAATTGGAAACTTTGGACCCTTAATGAGGATGAGGAAAAGCTCCCAAAAAAGCCTAAAAAGTGTGAAGCCAAAAAGGAAGAAATGTGTTTTGTTTCTATGCTGTTATGATGCACCTTTTTAATATGTATCTCTAGTTGTTATTGTTTTTATTGTTGTTTATACTGATCTTGTTATTGTTTTTCTTTGTTCTTTCCTTATAAAGTGCATTGAGTACCTTTAAAAGCACTATATAAAATAAATGTATTATTATTATTATCATTTATTAGAAACCTGGCAGGGCCTGCTCAAAGAGGGTTCCCCCTCCAGGATGATGGGTCAGTGGACTGGTTTCTAGTTGTTACTGTAATCACTCCCTTATTGTCCTGTGCATAAGCATGGTTTAATGTACAAAACATGCACCCTATTATTAATTGATATTATTATATCATTAGTCAGGATGAAATAGGATAACCTCTACTAAAATCCTCTCCATTATGCAATTGTCAGTGTCAATCATCATCACTGGGGACAGCCAACTCATCTCAGCGCCTGCACTTTTTGCTGCTTCCCTCATCTTCATTCTCCTCCTCCCTTGCCCTGTTCATTGATGATCCAGGATGTGGGTTATCTTCCTCAGAGTGACTGAATTCACTTCCCCATCAACCCCATCGTCAGCACCACTGTTTGCATCTGAATTATCATCAGTATCAATATCGGTACCAGCGTCGCAGAGAGAGTCAGTTTCAGAGGCCGTGTTAGCAAACTCCTCCTACTATCGGAACCGTTGCTAATCACCTCATCTTCATCATCATCATACTCTCCATCTCTTGGATGCTTCCTCCTCCACATGTTGGTTGACTCCACATCAACTGTTTTCATCTGGGTGCTTCATTTCATCAAAAGCTTCCCTCAGGAGAGCAAGTCTTAAGTCATCGAGTCCATGACGTGTAATATTTTGGCAGGTGAAATGGCGGAACTTTCTCACAGCATTTTGCCTTTCTAAACACAGGTGTAATGTAATGTATTTAGATAATGTTATTAATTACACCTGGTATTTTTCCTGCTATAACAAGTTAAAATGTTTGTTGTGAATACAATTGTATCGCAAGCTCTCAGAGCTTTCATTCATGAAAAAGTCCAAAAGGCCAATATTCTTGCTTGTTGTGCTACTTAGTGATGGGGAATCAAAATGCAATATCAGATAATTAAAAGCCTTTCTCTTGTGTAAGCCTTCCATTTACATATGCTCCTGAGAAAAATAGACTTTATTGATGCATGTGTGACAGAGCTGGAGTTCAAGACTATGTAAGGAGCCAATGCAGATAGCAGACTTGAAATAATTGCATTTCTGTTCGGAACTACACAGCTGAGCACAGTCAAGTAGAAATACTTTGGGTTAAATAGGTTATCCTGAAAAGCGGAGACCTTGTTAAGCATCTCGTTACTCAATATTAATGGGCCCACTTCCGAAAGAGGGCAATTTAAGAGAGGAGGTGTCACAATCAAATAGCTGAGAAATCTTTTCACCATATTCTTTGCTCACTTGCAATAGACAATAACAACCAAAAGATGACTTATAAATAATTACTTTTAGAATCAGTACTCAACAACTGAACAGGATACTCTTGGGGTTTGTGCAGTTTGTCAAAAATGGTATACAGTATCTCCAGTATTCAATGTTAGCCACTTAAAGCAACCCCAGCGAATTATCTTTTATTTCAGTGCTGGACATTGCGTCAAATGCTCTCTTGTTTCTGAACCATCTGAATTATCTTTAAGCCAGCAGTCAGAGGCACCTTTAGCCTGAGTGCACAAACACATAAAATATCTTCATATAATACCTTCAATATACTCTCATAGTTTGTATATAGTGCAAACTATGTGTGCTTATTTCATGAATTTAATTTATTTTGGACTTTTGATGGAGACTTCATAAAGGGGTCACAGGGATTTTCTTTGTATTCAGTAGGTTAATACTACACAATGTCCCCCCTAAAATATGAAATAGGACAGTGATAAATGTTTCTACATGTATTTCTGGCTGTCGTTGAAGCGCCATTTGTTCATTAATGACCACTGATGTCACAGCAGGTTGCCACAGGACCCATAGATCTGGCCAGAGCTTTGCCTGTGAGTAATTACTCTCCTCCATCTAGGGAACCTTAGAGCAGACATGCATCACTCATTTACTAAAGAAGAAAAAAAAATCTAAATGGCTCACAATGGCACCCAGGAGCAGTGTGCAATTAATTGATAAACGCCAGGACGTGATGTCCCGTCAGATAGTATGGAAGTGCAAAGGAGTGCACTGGGGCGTGAATCAAAGACTGAAAAATGCATTAAGAGAAAGTTAGTAAAATGCCATTAACCTACCAAAGCCCTCAACTGATAGTGAAGGGCAATAACGTGAGTTTTAAATTGCACCAAGCCCTCGAGATTATGGCAAAGTCTGTAAGTCTTCCATGAAAGGCTACAAACCCGTTTTGATTGCTTCTGACACAGGCACATGAAGTTCCATCAGCAAGACTTTGAATCTGAAAACCATCATTAGAGATGCGGTAAATGTGTTTTGACCGAGTGATTATTGTATATACACGTGCTGATTTATAATCAGATTGAAATTTTAGGGGAAAAATATCCTACTTTGCTTTGGTTGGTCGTATTGTAAATACTGTGTGCATGCCAGCATGACAGCATGTTTCCCATAATAACACTAGTATTAGTCTCTTCCCGAAGGGCACCATCAATAAAGCTAAGGGTTGAATTCCTTTTCTAGGCAGTGGACAACAAATCAACAGACTTGGCAAAGAGTAGAAGCTCCCTTTATACAGGAATTTGGTAGTCGTGCACACACAAAAACATAAAAGAGTACTCATCCTCCCACAAATAAACACACGCTAAGAAACACACACACATCCTCCCTCTTGGTCTTGCTGTAGAGACTCCCCTGGTTTTGATTAATCTCCACCATCAGGGAGAAGTTCTTGTGTTTGGGTCTCAACAGGCAGGTTGCCCACTCCACATCTGGAAGCTCTAGCACTGCCAGACACACACAGACACACACTCACTAAAAGGCGTCTGCCGCCAACACACAAATCACCCTAAAACTCTCTCCCACCATACCTTCCCCACATTATCTACCTTTGTTTTCTTCTCTGTAACCTATTATTCCTGGGATTAAAACTGTATTTAGATGTTGATTCAAGTCTCTTTTCCCACTATCTATTGGAATTGTTAAGAGGCATTGTCCATCTATTGTATTGCAGAATCTTGTATTTAAAGATGGTATGGACAATTCCTTTGTTAAGAATAAGCCAAAGTCCAAATGTGTCTAAAAAAGTTGGTTGCAGTGGAAATTAATTTAGATAATCCTTTTAATTTTTTTTTTTTCATCCTGAAACACTAATAGGTAAACCAGACAGTTCTTGGTCAGGCCATCTTAGATACTTGTTGTTGTTGTTTGGTGTATTTCTGTTTCCAGTGAATAAGTGACCACATTAGGTCAATGTGATGTTACAGTGAAGTATTCTGAATTACTAGTTTAGAGTTTTATGGCAGAAAAGTGTCATCTATCTGGAACATTAACACGAAATGGCAGGTTTTGGGGTCAGAGAACAGAGCTTCTTTGTTGAGTTGTCACTCACAAAAACAACATCAACAACAACAACAATCATACAGGAAGGATCCATTGTGCATGTAGCACAGAAAAAGATAACAAACTAACAGACTATAGTGATACAGCCATTAGTACGTGACATGTCAGTGTTCACTAACCAAATACCCACCTTTGACTGTATCAGTTTTCCAGATGTTGGAATATTTATACATGTTGATGAGAAACAAAGGTTTGGAACATATGAGCTTCCTCCAGCCATTGTGTTTGGGTATAAAAACATTAACAATAAGGAAAACCAAACACTACGCAAACATCTTTGTAATAGTTTTGTTGATATATTTTGTATCTGTGAATTGATATTGTGCAGTTAACATCTACATACATATCAATAAATATTATATCTACAGTAACAATGCAAAATAGAATATACATTTTCCCCCAAATACAGCTCTATGTTACTGCTGTACTATACTGTACAAGCCTTATACCGGCTCTAAACACATGCAAAATTCATGTTTATCCACCAAACCATGTAAGTCCTTGTATCCAAAGCTTAGACAATAAATTTCACCGAAAGCAATGTCCTCAAAGCATTAAAATACTGTGTAAACTCAGCCAGGAGTCTCGTAGCGCATCAACACAACACTGTATTTACGGATTGGACCTTTAAGGAGTTAACAGGATTCTGTCTGAACTGAATGTATACAGTATGTGGTGCCTTGCTGTGCCAGGAACAGGCTTACGCCTCCATTCTTCATAAATGAAAGCCAAGTGAACTCAGATACACTGGTGATGCGTGTGTGATGAATAAAATCAGAGCATGCAGTGAAATAAAGCAAGAGTGGACATTCTTACGCTGGAGCACTTGCTTTTAAAACACTTTCAAAACCACACACACTGCCATTGTTTACTTTCAGAGTGAGAGACTCTTTCCACCGTGTGAAATTAAATCAATTGCCATGGCCTTTGATGTGAGGACTGGCAGTATATGTGAGACTTGTATGGGTATTGTGAGGGTTCTAGTGGGTTGGCTAACATTAACTGTAGTGAACATTTAGTGAACACTTTTAAAACATTTTTTTATGATTTGTTGTTAAAACACAATGAGCCTGATACATTCATAAATTTTATAAGGGGGCAGATAAATTATTAAATAAAACAAGACACATTGTAATGTGCACAGAGCTTTAACATCTAAAAACATGCTTTAAAATAAAAAAGGTTTTATTACGTGCTGGCCGTTCATTATTTTGAACAAGTACATGTCTTTTGTTTAAATAGTCTGCCTCGGTTTGAATTGGCACTCTTTGAATGTTCATATGACATGCCAGAGTCAGAGAGCGAATGTGTGACACATTGGTGACTGGCCTGTTCTGGCTGCTCCACTTTGACCTTTTTTGTGAGCGAGTGAGACAGGCCACCTTTCATTCCCAGACACTTCGTTAAGTCAACTTCCTCTCTCCCCTCAGACCAGAGTGTTATTGTAAAGTGTCCCTCGTTGCTGTCAGAGACAGAAGAGATTGTTCTGTAACTGCATGTGTGTGTGTGTATGTGCATGCCTGCTTTTGTGTGTGTGTGTGTGTGTCCCACATTCTGTCCATATATCTTTCCAACTGGTTTGTAAGAAGTTGTGTGTGAAGGTATATATATGACTGGGTTTGTGTGTCCGCAGAGGGCGCCTGTCTGGATGTTAGCTATGACATGACACTGCCACTCAGTGGACTGATGCCAGAATGCAACATTAATAGATGGAAGTGAGGCTTTCTCTACTGAGACTCTATTACACACTTGGAAACAGCTGTTATAAATATGTACTGCATTTTAAATTGTATCAAATAATCTAAATGGCGAAGGAACAGCAAGAACACTGAGAGGTAACTGGCACAGCTCACAGTGGCCTGCAATTGATTGATACATTTAAAAAAAAATGCTCAGGCAGCAGGCAAATCTCACAATGGAAAAAAACATTTAACTCAAGTTTTAGCTTGTTTTGACTGAAAATGGTAGTAAACCCTTTTACACAAATTCTTTTAAAGAATTGGCGTAGTATTCATTAATTCAGCTTGCATTTTCTCAGTTTAGTTAGATTATTTTAGAAGAGAAGATCAATAGCACTCTTTTTTTACAGTTTCTACGGTAAATATGAAGCTATAGCTAGCAGCCGGTTAGCTTAGCTCAAAGACTGGAAACAGGGGAAAACAGCTAGCCTGACTCTGCCAAATGGTCCAAGATAAAATGATTAACACGTTTATCTGTTTTGTATAAGCCGTATAAAAACTGAAGGGCAAAAATGACACGTTGTAGTTTTAGGGGTGTGTGGGACAATTTCTTGGACTCATGACTTGGACCCCAGGAAGAATAGCTGCTGCATTGCAGGAGCTAATGAGGATCCTAAACAACCAAACAACCAAACAAACAAACAGACAAACAAACACATGTCTTCCCCTTGAGGTTGCCAGGAATCCAAGGCATACTTCAGGTGCTAGTGGGAAAATGTTACATTTGGAAAGAGCCTAGGCTAGCTGCTGCCCCTGTTTCCAGTCTTTATGCTAAGCTAGGCTAACAAGTAAATGCTATTGATCTTCTCATCCAACTCTTGTCAAGGAAACAAATATGCGTATTTCCCAAAATGCCAAACTATTCCTTTGGTTTATTTATCACTTTAATTTTCTATAAAAAAAAATCACAGACATGAACACTGTTTGCTCCGATACCTATACATTAAACCTTCTATCACTAAAATAATAATTTTGATGCTTGCGTTAAGAGGACACTTTTAAAACACATTGGGTGTCGTTACAACAGTGGAATTTTGATAACACCCCAATTATTACAAAGTGCTGCAGCTATTATCAGAGCATGACACCACTGAGGCAAATTTTAGAAGATAATACTTGTCTTGACTTAAATTGCCACTGCCGCGCAAACTTTGCTTTGAACTTTGAACATGCTTTTCACCATGAAATCACCCCAGATTTGTCCCATGGCTGCTTTGGGTGGGAGAAGGTTATGAGAGCGGATGGATTCGTGGACAAATGAAGGTGATGACACAGACGGACTGAGTGAGTGTGAGAGACAGCGGGAGAGAGGTGAAACAATGTAGTAAAAGAGATGACAATGTCGATAAAATGAAATTGGAGATCAAGCTAACAGATGGAGGAGCAAAGAATGTGACCTGCCAAGTTGCTTGTGGCACTCCAGGCACAGAGAGACGGATACGTACAGTCGGGAGATAAAAAGGGAGTGAGAGTGGGAATGACAGATGCACAGTGGGGAAGAGCCAGGGAGGGTGGGGGAGAAACAGTAAGATGAGAGGGAGGAAGTGTGCCAGCACAAAGGGGAACGAGCAGGAGATGAGTGGGCAAGCAAAAGGGGGGAGATCTGTGAATCCAAATATTAAAGCACATGGAGAAAGAGGAAGATGGTAAAAAAACAAGTGGGGAATTAAGAGAGGGAATCCAGGAGAACCAGGCGGTGAAGTGAAAGAGGGAAGCAAGAGAGCAGGGGAAAGGCCACAGCTTGCCTTCCTCCGATTCAGATGTGGAACAATAGCTGCCTATCAGTCTGTCAGCACCTAAAGGCGCAGAGGGAGTGAGAAGGTAGGAGTGACACGGCACTAGCATCAATGCGCTATTGTCTGTGCATGAGTCTCCACCGAGCCAAATCTCACTTGGTTTCCTATTAAAAAGTTCTGACACTATGAGTAATGGCTGGAACTCGGGGACACTGTTCTCTCTTAAAGTCAGTAAACAGAGAGACTGTGCAGATGTATGTAAACTGTGCATGTGTCTCAACGTGACTGAGGCCCACACATGCATCACAGTCAAGTATTAGACTATAAGTATAAGAGTTAAAACAGATGCACACACAGACACACACGTACGCACACACAAAAACAGACACACACACATAAATATTGAACAATGATGTCCTCTAATGATTTCCATTACCTTCCTCCAAGCGCAAGGAAAGTGTACGCTTTTTCCCGAGAGGACAACAACCATCAAACTACCATTGCACTGTTAACATACACAATTGCTGGTGCAGTCTAGCCGGTAACCAACCGCTCCCTGCACCAGTCATTACGTGCCCACTGCGTGTTGGCTGTCGTTGGTCAACTTTTGACCTCTATGAGGAAGGAAACAGCGCTGTAGTAGACTACACGATAAAATCTAAATCCTAAAGGGAATATTTAATGGTCACAGCGACTGACCCTCGAACAAAAAGGCCACAGGTCTGAGCAGCCAATCCAGCTATGAGTCTCCAGGATCCTGACCTATTCACTTCTTTTAATATGGTAAAGAAAAAATTGTAAGCCAAATCTACTTACTGTTCATCACTTAAATACCCTACAAATGGACTGTACTGTCAGATGACTGCTGTCTTTTAGTATAGCATGCCTCATTGAATTAAGTGTTTGGTGAGCATGTGTATAGTTTGCTTTCCCTTTAATGGACAAAACAACTTAATTAATGCCCTCTATGGCATACTATTAATCTACTAATCTCTCTTTACAAGTGGTACAAATTTGACATTGACAAACACATTTGAACAAATGTACACCAATAACTGTGATGTTGTAAAAGCAATTTACAGTAGGAGCTAATTTGTTGTGTTTTAACTTAACATAGTCCGATGATAAATCGGTTTCTTTGTGTCTTGTGATGCCAGTCACAGATTTGTTGAACAATAGAAAATGCCGGTCAGTTGGGTCTAATCAACAATTCTGACCTGACATTCCTAGAGAGAGAGAGAGAAAGAGAGAAAGAGAGAGAGAGAGAGAGAGAGAGAGACAGACAGAGAGAGAGAGAGAGAGAGAGAGAGAGAGAGAGAGAGAGAGAGAGAGAGAGAGAGAGAGAGACCTTCTCTACATTAATTCAGTTTTTAAAACTGCTGTATTAACTATATCTGCTTAAAACGGGGGAAAAATGCATTTTTGCATAGTCAACAACATATGTCTTTCTGCTTATGTTATTCGGTCAGTAATGGCTGAAAATAAATTTCCATAATGCAAAAATGCTCAATAATAAATAATTTTTATTTTCGTATTCTTTATAGAGAGCCAAAGTCACGCCCCTTCCGGTGGACCTCATGGTACCTTTACTCGGAAAAAATATGAATGGTAGTGAACGGAGAGAGGCAAATTCTTTTTTGATCCCGTTTGAATTGAGCCATGGATTACAAATATGATGTTCGTCAAATTAAAAGATAATTTTTCAACCGAAGAAAGTCTCAGTTAGCCGTAGGTTTGTCGTAGTATCACTTAATTTTGTGTGAAACTGCTCAGTGAACTACATCTCTCGTCTCACACAATTTATGCCCCCTAGCTTGATGCTCAACTTGCTCGCTAGCTAGCTGGCTTAGCTCTGTCCCACAACACATGTAACGTTATCTTACCTGATGTGTTTTATCCAGTGAAGTGTTTTCAGTTTATCAGTGTTTTTTGCCCCCAATGAGCCTTCCAGGCAGCGCTGCCTGGTAGGCACCGTTGGGAGGCGCTGGTTATGGTTAGGGTTAAGGTTAAGGTTAAGGTTAGGTGCCTTGGAGGCAGCGGTCGCAGCGCTGGCTGGAAGAAGCAGTTGGGGGCAAAAAACACCATCAAGCGTGTTTTCAGCAGATAAGCAAAAGAACAAGCAAGATCCTCTGCTCATTTGAGTAACGTTACATCCCCGTTACGATACACACAGACATCGCAGCTTCAGCGAGACGTCATCCATGAGACATTGAAGTGTGTAGTCTTTCTATTTATGTATTTTCACAGTCTTATACTTAACAGTTTAACAATAAACGGAGACTTTCTTCGGTTGAAAAATAATGTTTTAAATTGACGAACATCATATTTCTAATTCATGGTTCAATTATAGATTGAGGACAAACAGTTGACTGTGTTTATCTGGACTTTCAAAAAGCCTTTGATACTGTCCCTCATAAAAGACTACTTGTTTAGATAACCGAGTTATTTATTGGATACAGGATTTTTTTGCACAACAGAAAACAATATTCCAGTCTGGAATAGAGGATTGTATATCATGTAAAGGAAATCTTTTCAATAAATTTCAATAAAATTCAAACGGGATCAAAAAATCATTATTATCTCTCCATTGACTCTCGTTCTTATTTTTTCCGAATTAAGGTCCCATGGACCGGAAGTAGAAGTGCGTGACTTCGGCTCTCTATAGCTTTAAAGCACATTTAGCAGCAAAAAACAAGATGGCTGGATTCTTGAGATTATAGACTTCTACCCTATGTACTCAGTGTAAACATAATGTAAATTGTTTTCCTCATGCAGCACAGTGTACTGTAGAGGATCTAAAGTAAGCTTTGAGAGATACAAAGTCTCAGGTGAGCTAATGGTTAAATCAGTGGTATTGATCAACAACCCAATCAAACCCCCACAGATATACTATGGTCATTTGGTTCTATAGGGGATGTATAAATCTTCCTTATTACTGCTTTAAGCTGTTCTTGATGCACCATCCTGTTTCAAACATTTCCCTTTTTGGTGGATGGTAGCTGTGTGAAAGGCATATATTTGCATTAGAAACAAACCTTAATGCAAACCCCTCTTATAGTTTCATCAGCGACTGGATGAATACACTCCCCAAGTCATTTTGACAAGGTAATCATTCAGAGCACCAGGCAAAGCTTATGGCAAACCATTAGTTTATTTGACTTCAGCCCACTACATGTAAAAACATGGCTTTTCTGTGACCTGTTAATATGGTACAGTTATTAGTCTGGCTTTAGCCCAGCCATGCATGCACCCACTCAGTCTATTTCTACACGTAGCTCTGCTCTCGGTGTGCTGTGTTCAAAGGCAGGGTCAATGTGGTTCTGGTTAGGAAGTGAAACTGGGAGACAAAGAAGCAAAAGGAAAGAGAGCAGCCTATGTAAATGTTCTCTTGAATCAACATGTTGGAGCACACTCTCCCCGATGATTTTGACATAGAGAACTATAAACAATGTAAAATAAATATCTGCAAACCATAAAGGAGCACTTTGGGGTTTATCAGTCCCGTGTGTGAGTGTGAAGAGTTGAGTGAGGAGAGTGGTTGCTGAGTATGTTTATGTGTATGTTAATGTATATATGCGTGGTGTAAAGGGAATTTAAAGGTGGAAGACTAAAGAATATAGGCATATGTTTCTCTGCCACGCAACCATGCGTCCGCTCGGGGCGTGGTTTTGGGGGTGGGGAGGTAAGTGATGGCGGTTTCTTGGGCGTCTTTTTAGGACTAGTATGTATAAATATCCATGAAAAGCCACATTTAGAGAGCCAGCCAACCAGCTAACCAACCAGTCCCACACATTGCCAGACATTCCACAACCCTCATTTCCCCCCACATTTCCTCTATTTTCTCCATCAAGTAACAGCAACTTGCTTTGATTCCATATCAACTTGTTATCTGCCCCGTTTTACAAGCAAATGGGAAATATTACAAGCTCTAGTTGCTGGCTCTCCATTACTTACGCTCTTTGAAGTGCATGTTTAAAAAAAAAAAAAAAAAAAAAACATCCTTAATAAATAATTCTATTTAATAGCAGAGTCATAAAATCATCTTTTTACTTGAACAAAATAATTTCAATGTAGATCAACATATTTCAAATAATATTCTAAAGTCAAAAACATAATCCAAAGGCATTACATAAAAGTTGGGCAACTTTACACTATTTCAACAAAGTCATGAAACAGGTAACCATGCAGTAAAAAGAAGTGATATTTCTTCACCAGGATAGAAGTCTTCACGTTTTTCATGCTGAGTGTTTATGCTTGAGTGGGTTTTGAGCAGAGTATGTGAGCGGGGGAGCGTGACGCTGGGTTTCCACTGGCAGCTGAAATAACGGCAGAGCGGAGCGATTCAATTCATTTCTTATGAGAAGAGCATTATGAGCGAAGTCCGCTGACGGTGGCGAAAGTGCCCAAATGTTCACCGCTCTACCCGCTCTCCCAAAGTTGACTCTGAGTCAAATTGAAAATGTTTTAAATGATGTAGAAAATGTCACCTCAAGATAATATTCTTGATGGCATGACACTATAACTCATCACTATTATGATATTAGTTACTGTCGGTTTTGGGACCTACTGTGTAGAATTATGTAGCCTATGTGCCGGGTTAAATCTATACTTACGTACAGTGGTGGAAGAAGTATTCAGATCCTTAAGTAAAAGTACTAATACCACACTGTAAAAAATACACTGTTACAAGTAAAAGTCCTGCATTGAAAATGTTACATAAGTAAAAGTATGCAAGTATCATCAGGAAAATGTACTTAAAGTATTAAAAGTAAAAGTACTTAATGTAGAAAAATCCTCACATTTTAGAAACTGTAACAGTTCTGTCACTCGACTAAGGATAATAATTTAAGACGGACTTGAAGGTCAATATATTGTTGGGTAGTTAAATTAAAACATCTTATTTTATAAACTACATGTGTTTTGTGTGCAAAAAATCTTAATTTGTAAAATAACTAGTAACTAAAGCTGTCAGATGAATGTAGTGGAGTGAAAAAGTACAATATTTCAGTCGGAAATGTAGCGGAGTAGAAGTAGAAAGTGGCATGAAAAGAAAAGACTCAAGTAAAGTAGAAGTACCTCAAATTTGTACTTAAGTACAGTACTTGAGTAAATGTACTTAGTTACATTCCACCACTGCCTACATACCAGCAGGATTTCATGAATGGGTTTATGAGTTATTGGAGAAGTAGAGATGTCACTTCAGTAAAACTTTCAATGAACAACGGGGAGTTAATGTAATTTTAGAAAATGAAAATGAAAAATGATGAAAACTTTTCCACAAATTATTACTCATCACAGTATTTATAATTAATGTATTCATTATTTTTAACCAAGTCTTTTTTTATACCTTAAAACATGCATGGAGGGGATCTTTAAGCAAATATACACTTTTATTTTGACTTCTAATAGTAAATACATCATATTTTGTGATGGGAGTCTATAAATATGTTGAACACAATAGAAAAGAATAGATGATAGCATAGAAGAGCATGAAAGAAGTAGAAAAATGTAGGTCGTTTCTGTAGGTTGCTGGTGTAAAATCAGCTCATAGCCCTCATTTCCATATTATGAGTTATAGCAGACCAAGCGCACAAGTCAGTTTACCACTCTGCTCTGCCCTGCAGACTTTCCATCCCCACATTCTCCACCATCTGACTGACATGCTATGGAGCAGGAAGGGTAGGATGTGCGTTCAAGAGCAACGATGGTTTTCACGGTCACAGACCACTGCACAGGACCCTATAAATGTCATTCTGCCTGGTGGGAGGAGGGGACGAAGATGGGAAGCTAAAAGCAGGCTCACCCGGCGATAATGTGTTCCACAGCCGCTGCACTGTAACCACCTGCAGGTTTAAATCAAATCCCACCATCCCTTACCCCAGCACGGGTGTCAGAGACAGAGGTTCAACTGCGAATGTCTGGCGCTCAAACCCAACATGCCCTCACACTCACACACTCACATGTTCCTGTAATTTGGGGATGTATGGAAGTGGGGAGAGGAAGGACTCGTGGTGGGGTTACTTACCAGGCAAAGCTTCTCAGGAGGAGTACAGTTCCAAACCACATTGGTGTCGCACAACCATCTTGTGGACAGCCTGATCCTGGTTAGTGTTGGACATAATTACAGCTAGCAGCAATCACACAGAGCAGGGAACCTCAGTAAGATAACCCAGCAAAGTTCTGGTATTGGACGAATTGGGGTTTTCCGTTTGAAAACTTCGAGGGTAGATCATGTTTCTGTTTGTGGAGATGCCTCGTTAGTGAGCACCAAGGGTCTATGTGATTTATGGCCACTTTGAATCTGTTTGGCATGGTCAAACAATTGGCGGTTTGCGTGCATCACGATAGCGGAAGCAGTTAAGAATATCCAGAGTATTTAAAGCTTTATCAAAGGAAATATGCTTTGAGATCAAAAGAGCTATTACATTTTATGATGATTTTTCCAAGGGTTTCAGAGAACTGTGTGATATTGTGCAGTGACATGGCGGTTGAAATTGGCTGGCAGTGCTTACAAAAAAAATAAAAAAATCAGCCTGGCTAGTCGCCAAGTTTTCCAAGAAAGCTTCACTCATCCATGCGCATATATTCATCTGTTGCTATTAGTGATTGGGCCTTTATGTTTATTTATCTACATCTCAGCCTGCCGCTGAGCATTAAACCGCAGCAATAATAATAATCAGAGGTGCTAATGGTTACTGATAGTACACAGTTCTTTTAGCACCCTGCTCCTACTCACACAAAAACACACACATGCAGAAACACACGCACACACCAATTGGGGCTATCCACACGGGCCATCCACACGGGCCATCCCCACGGAGGCGCTTTTTGGTGCAAACGCACATGTTGTGCATTGTTTTGGCCAATCGTCCAAACGAATCCTGTAAACGCACTGCCTGAAGACGCACTCTTTTAAAACCTGGTCCCAGGTTGAAAAAATAAAAAAAATGGCGCCCTTGTGTATTCGTTTGGACGGCGAAGCCTCATACTAGCATATCGAAGACGTCATCGCCACACCCTCGACCTCCAGCCTTCGACCTCTTACCCCGCGACGACGTCTCATAACAACAAAAACGCAACAACTACATCACAGACTGTAACGAGGGGGAAGGAAAGAGAGTGAGAAGAGTACTCATCAAGTACCTTGACCCTTAAAGGAACACGCCGACTTATTGGGAATTTAGCTTATTCACCGTAACCCCCAGAGTTAAACAAGTCGATACATATCCTTCTCATCTCCGTGCGTGCTGTAATGCTGTCGGACGGCTCCAGCGGCATCAGCCCATCACAGAACATGCAGGTGAATGGTTCCAGTAATCCTACTACTCCGAATAAGTGACAAAATAGCGCCAACATGTTCCTATTTACATGTTGTGATTTATAGAGTCACAGCGTGTACAAAAAACAACGTAACATGAGACACAGCCGTCTTCTAACTGTAAACAAACCGGGAACTATATTCTCAGGCGGAAGAATATAGTACTTGGGCGGAGTGATATGCTCACAGCAAGCCTGTCTGAGAATATAGTTCCCAGTTTGTTTACTGTTAGAAGATGGCTGTGTCTCATGTTACGTTGTTTTTTGTACACGCTGTGACTATACAAATCACAACATCTAAATAGGAACATGTTGGCGCTATTTTGTCACTTTTGTCACAATTCTGAGCAGTAGGCTAATTGGAACCAGTTACCTGCAGGATCTGTGCTAGGCTAAGCTAATGCTGGAGCTGTTGAGAAGAAGAGATGAGAAGGGTATGTATCGACTTGTCTAACTCTGGGGGTTAGGGTGAATAAGCTAAATTCCCAATAAGTCGGCGTGTTCCTTTAACAAAAGCCTGGCCAAGACTGTGAATAGTTTACTGAAGATTCTGGCTTCCTTGCACTATAGCCATTTTAGTCGTCTTCTTCTTGTATTATGGTCTCTTTTTCTACTGTCTGTTTGTATACAGTGTGCAAGCTTTATGCGCATGCTCCGCCTCTTCTTCTCCGTTTTTTGGTGAATTTCTGTAGCAGAAACAGCGCCACCTATAGACCCGGAATATGAAGTAGCATGTTCAGTCATTTACAAATGGATCCGTTTGGACGTAAACATTCTTTAAAGGATGCCAGCGAAGACGGGGGATAAAAAGATCGTTTTAGTACGTGTGGACGGGGCGTAGCGCAGGGCTAATCCAAACAGCAGGGCTTCTCACTAGGTTTTCTCAGGTGAAGCTGTTGTTAGTTTCCTGCTGCCCTGAGGGCACTGGCCTATCATTCTACCTGCAGGACCTGACTGGACCTCCAAGCCCCGGGGGCAGAAGCTCCTCTCCTCCATTCCCAGCCACTGGCCTCTCTCGCTCTCTCGGCTGCATTATTGATGAGCTCTTTTGTCATGCTGGGCTCTCTAACAGCCTCTGCACTATGGATGGATTCTGCTTGAACGGAGTCTGCAGCCAGAAGAAGTTTGAATGGTGTTTCAGAATTATAGCAGTGGATGTATGTATGTGCAGAGTGTATAGATGTGTATGGATGGATGGATAAATGAATGGACAAACAAGCAAGTTTGAATAAGAATGCATGAGTGCTTTGTGGCTCCTGCACACTGCCCAGTAGGTGTGTTTAGTTAAACAGTGTGTGGTGTGAAATCATACAAAGGGTTATGGATGGAAAATACTGATATGCAGCCTGCCTCCTTTTTCTAACGCCACTCGTGAGGACTCAAGAGGACTTAAAGAAAATCTCAGCTCCATATCACCAATATATCCAGAGGGAAGAGGGAACGCTTCCAAAGGGATATCAAAGGAAACATAACTTTGTTCTTAATTCTGCATCCTGTGCGGGTTGGAAAACAAAACAAAAGTGTATTCTGGAGTGTACAGGTACTTTAAGTTGGTCTGAGAAAGTGAACTTGGGAATGCACTGTACTGTGTGGAAAGATGACGAGTAATGGTCTTGTCTGAGAGAAATTTAGCTTCCAGCCAAAAAAACGGCAACCCTGGGAGCCTTTAACTGGCAGGGATACCATAAACCCTCATGTTTAAAAGCCATAAATCAACAAGAGTAGACTGTACTTTTCAAATAAATACCGGACTCAGGAGAAGGGGAGCAGGAGGGGTGGGGCCGGGGGGTGTAAGGGGTCGGATTTTGTGCAGTTAAACACTGGCAGAGGATTGTGGTTGTGACGACATCATGGTATGGAGTTTGAAAATCACCCACACAATGATAGTTGTTTGTTACCCCAATCATTTGACCTTCTGAAACACTTAATGCTCAAGCTAACTACAACTATTACTACTAACTACTATACATACTCTAATCTACAGCATGCACTTGTATAAAAATAAATTAATGAATTATTGGTAATCTCCAAAAATCTATACAGGTTCCAATTCATTTTAGTGATCGGAGTTTTAGTGGGAGTCCTTGTCAAGGGGAGCTTTATACATTGCCAACTGGCTAATACAAATTGTGTCCAGTAACTATAATAGGCTATTTGTGTAATTTTAAATATGGAAATTTGCTGAAAACCTTTTGAAATGGATGTTGCTGGTTTTCCCTGATTGTCTTAGTCAAACTTCCAATTCTTGATTGTTGAGTCTTTTTACAAATTTGATTGTTTCATTGTCGTATTTATATGGTCTTAAGGGGTTGGATTTTTTATCCTTTTCTTACCAGTTGCATTTTCTTCATATTGGTGCATTTCTTGCTGCTTCAGGCTGCACACTTGGACACCATTGGATTTTGTATTAAAAACTACTTCAACTCTCTAACCAGGGGAGGGCGGATTGATATAAATAATTGTACCTTTTATAACCATTCTTTTAAGGGCATTTGGTGTCTTCATTCATATTGAGCCAATCACAACTTGATTTTGTATTAGTATAAGTATATGTGTCTAAATGCTACATTTATGCTTTATTTAAACTCCAAACTGTCTAGATGAGGGAATGTGTATACTGTCTTCACTCTAGAGCCCACTGCACTCTCTGATTCTTATAGCAAGCCATATAACAGCCATATCCCTTTTGAAATGAGTATCAGTGGGAGATCAGTTAAGATCAGAGGTAAATGGGCAACAGGCAGGGGTATGACTCCATGCAAATAAAAGACACTTGCAAAAACACTAGCACAATGTCTAATCTGATATAGAGGGAGGAAAGAGGATAAGGGCGGAAGGTAGAAAGTGTGTAACGAAGTTGGATTAAGAAGCGTAAGAAAGGAGATACATATGAGAAAGAATACGAGAGAAAAACAGAAGAAGTAGCAGGGAGTAGGATTAAGTAACAGGAGAAGAAGAAATAGAATTAAGAAGACAAGGAAGAAGCTCACTGTAATACATTCCTTGATTGTTTTGCTTCTTTGTCTTTGAGATTATGGTCAAATGATGACAGCAGCTGAGCTTGTGCTCTGCAATACATGAACATCCATAACCTGATTAGTAGGAAAGACAGAGGATTTCTTCTGGGCAGCAAGCACAAGTTTGCATACTGCACTTAGCTTCAGCCAAGCTCGGCTAATGCTGCCTGTCTTTCTGATTCCTGGTGCTGTTTGTGGGCAGAGAGCCTGGAGACAGACTGGAGCTGTCAGGGCCTTGCCTGAGACGCCAGGCTCTCTCCCCTTCTCTCGCCCACCCGCAATTTCCCTGGCTCCCTTCATCCCCTCCACCTCCACCAACCCCTGCCGCTGCTTCAGCCTCCCCAGTCGGCAGGCCAGCACGGCTCCTCCAACCGCTGTTTTGACAAGTGCTTTAGACATAATGTCACAGGGAACCCCCCAGCCTGCCAAAAATGCTAACTAACCATAACACTAATTAGTCAGCGGGAGAATGGGGTTGGAAATGGTAGCTTGAACAGGGAGCGGTGCTGGTGGCAGCCATTGTGGGGAGACTTGGACCCAATCCTGATTGACTGAGGGAAAAGAGAGAGAGGGGAGGGGAGGGAGATGGAGTGCCAGAGTGGAATTTCAGGGACTTGATTTCCCTGATTCATGGATGTCAGGGTGAATAGCAGGGCTTTCAGGGGCTGGGTTGAGTTTCGCGTGGTCTGTCCCCGGTGTGTTCCCCTCCCACTTATCTTTGATAACATCACTGTCAGCGGGGTTACGTCTCCCATAAGTATTTAATGGTTTCATCACCGTGTCCCCAAGACATTTTATAAGACAAATAAAGTCCTTTCTCTTGTTACTCAGAGGTTTCTTTTTTCCTGTGGGTGTTGTAGGACCTTTTGGCCAAAATGTTAGAGCTGCCAAAGAAGATGGATACAGTAACATTATTGGATCGTGAGCATATTGATGATAAATGACCATGTATTCATATAAGTTGGATGGCTTTTAGTCCTGCAGATGGTAAGAGTATTATTGTGAAATTTATAGAGAGAAATAACTTTATATTAAACAGAGAATCAAGCAAATAGATGTACGTATTGTTTTCCTTGATGATATGTGCAACAAGCAGTACTTGTCCAACTCTTATATAACTTCAAGAAAAATAGCAATTGTACTTGTTTATCTAAAACATGTGGGGAGAAGAGGAGTCAAGGAGAGTGGCCTGCAGCTGCTGTCAGAACAGCAAACACATGCTGTTAGCAGAGTAATGACAGTCTGATTGGCCTCTGTCGGCCACATGAGGAGAGTGGGGCGACTGACCCCGTTTCTAAGCGGTTAAATGATGTCTCCATGCTTTTAAAAAGCCATGTGGCTTACCAAGAGAAATTTCCCCACAAAGTCATCTTCATGGGCACACTGAGCTATTTGCTTAGATTGGCTTGGTGCAGTGAACGAGGGAACAGAGACAGGATACAATGCAGTCAATGAAATAAATATTTGTCTCATAATGTGCCAAAAGGAAGCCAGAATTTGAAGATACATTTGAATAAAAAATCTGTGAAAATACACACAGGTCAATGAATTCCAACAGCATATTTATATAAAAAAAAAGGACTTGCATCCAACGGTTTACAAACCTCAGAAGTAGTCCTACAAGCAAAAATACACATGTGGTTTATTGTAACACTTTATTCATCAGAATTTAACTTTATAGAGAAAACGTGATCAAGCAAGGGATATGATGTGTCTAATGTTTAAAGCTGTGGGAGGTTTGTGCTTGTGGTTTGGTTGAATAACATGCAACCACTACCGGAGTTTATTGTTAATGGCACCAGCTTAGTTTACAAAATGAGCCACAGCGCCATCCTGTTACTCATCCAATGGGCTCATCAGTGTCTCTTCCTGACTGTGAATTTGAATATCAGAACCTTAACATAAACGGTTGCAATCAAAGGTGCCGGAGTCATTTGTGAGTGGAGGAGTAACAGCTAGTGTTGATTTTGGTTGGAAAATAAAAGTACACTGGAAGTTGTGAACCGTGTTGAACCGATTTACAATGATGAGATTTGGTCATTAATCAAACTTTAATAATGAATCAACAAAAAAAATGAATATACACATATACATAAACTCACAGGAACGGATATCCATACACTCTCTCACGCATCTAAAGCTTGTGTTACTTTTTATATGCGCACGCACACACACACACACACACACACACACACACACACACACACACACACACACACACACACACACACACACACATTACCCTGCAAACTATGCTGGAGGCAGTCTAGTTTCTTTAGTTAAAATGAGGAGAATTGAGAATTTTCATACTGTTAAAAAGGCATACACAATTAGGTGACCAAATCATGGTGCACTAATATAAAACATTGAATCAAAAAGATTCTTTTTGTCTCAGCAGAGCCATTAGCTCAAATCCCAGGGATGGATTCAACAGGATTTAATTTAATAACAACATTCTTTTCTGTAGAAAAGCAGAGATATGGTGATTTGAAAATGATGGGCTTTGATAGAAATAACATTTTCAAAACAGGGACACGCTTTTTATTACTAGCTTTGGAAGGCAGAGTAAGAATATTTTTGGCAAGGCTGAGTAAAACACCCATAACCACCTATCAACATGCACTCACACAGCACCTAAAAATCCATGCATAAAGGCAAACATATTTTTAGGGAATATATATATAAAATAAGGTCTTACTAAAGCAATGCAGACATACAGTATCACATTTCCAATTACTGACAACAAGAATGAAGAGAAATGAGATATAACGTAGGACAAATTGAGCGTCAGCGTCAGTTCTGGCAGGCCAGGTAGTCAAGACGCTGCTGGCCATCAACACGGTCTCATCAGCTGATCTGCTCCAGCTGAGCTGCATCAGCTGATCTGGATTAGCCCATCAGCTGGTCAACACCCCTCGCTGCTCAATGGCTACACTCAAACAGGGCGCCCTATTTAAAGCAGATTCAGTTTGCTCCTACCTGCTTGCTGCTCGCTTCTCTGCCGCCCGCCGCCTCCCCGGCTCTTCCTGGTTGTGTGTGACGTGGCATTTGCTCCTATGTCATCGTTGCTGGTCTGTTCATGTGGGGGAATAGTTCAGTTCACACAGTCCTAAACTGTGTGAGCGTTCCCTAATGCTGCTGCTGTCCTCTGACTCTCTGCTATTTCATGGTGCTCATGAAAGGTCAGAGGACTCGCTGAACAGAGCCATACCGCCAAAATTTAATTCAGAATTTATTAGCTGAAATGCAATTATTCAATAAAAATTTCCTAAATAATTTTTATTGTCATGTGTGTTCTTGACTTTATGGACCTGACAGAAATATAATAAAACCATAAACTACCAGAGAGAGTACCAGCGAGGTGTAAGGCAGTTGTGACTCGACTTCACTGATGTTGTTGCTAATTGATAATGGAGATGCATGCAAATAAGCTGAGGCACAGAGGTATACCACAGACATCTGAAATTATTGTTGAACAAAAAAAAAGAATCATAAATTATTTAGATTGATTAATTTAACATTGATTTGTACGGAGTCTGAAGTGGCACTTCTGCTTCCAGTAAATACAGACTCCCACAAACTCTCACTTTCCCTTGCCCACATTTGGCCAAATGTTGGCTAAATGTCGGACTTTAACATGGAAGAACACCGCTCACTTCTGTTTCCAGTCAGTCAATGTACTGTATGTTTATTGTAACCATGATGACAAAGGTCCCCTAACCTTAACAAAGTACTTATTTTAACCCAAACCATGATCTTTCCCTAAACCCGGCCATAGTGTTATCACATCATTAAGCAGGCGCTGTAAAGTAAATCTGTATACTGAAACTCCACTTTCATGATGGTGGTACCAGAAATCCTGATGACTGACACTGCTTCACATAGATGCAATCTAAATTAATAAAAAGGTAGTGGCTCTTCTTTGCCACCTCACCTTGGTGATGGTGCTCTGGAGACGGCTGCTTGTTTTGGTATTTTGGTTGCTCATGTGCTCATTGGGAAGGTGTACATTTGTATCTTTGTTGCTAATAAGTGCTTATGTTGCATATTGGAATGAAGAAAGAAAGATGATCAAATCATATTTTTATCAGGTTGCAAAAGACAGGACTCAAATGTCAACAATGTCTCCCAGAAACATAATGCTGACCAGATTACATTTTCCATGATCTAAAACTAACCTGAACCAAACTGCTTTTCCTGCCCAAACCTAACAGACAGGTGGTCCTCTTTGTATGCTTGTCATCCACCCCAAACACCTCACTGTGACTCCAATGCGGTAAATAAATGTTTAGCTTCTTTCACTCAAAACCACTCAAAACAATTTCACCTCTGAACATTACTCAGCCAACAATAAAAAATATAATATAATTCAATATAATCGGGAAAACAATTTAGTACTATATGAACATAATTTCTGGGAGACAGACAATGTTGTGCTCTCTCCTCACAGGCTTTTGTCATGAACAAAAGTTCAGTCTCTCAGGGGGGTTGCTGCTCCATAGAAATCACAAGAGTGGTGCAAGCCAGATTGCACGACTGCTGCTGAGTCTCTTACATACCGCTTTCCTAATTTTAAGCTACCACAGGTCAGCCCATCACTTGTTTTGAGGTCATGTCTTCAGCCACGCTCTTCCAGGACATGACTGCAGGCATCGCTTCCTTTGAGCTAAGAAACAACCCACTGTGTTGTTTTCTCTGTAATTTGATCCACATGAGAATGAAACTGAAGGATCAAACCTATGGCTATGGGTCATTCCCACAGTGCCTTATTAGTGGAAAAAGGTCATTAGTGCAACAAAGAAAATCTTTAGTGTCAGCAAAGAAATGAGCCACTGAGAGCAGGCTGTTGCTGAGAGTGGAGCAAAGTTACATCACTGGGCAGGTTTAGAGCATAAGGCTGGTTTTTTTCTCAAGGAATGCAAGGTGCCTCTGAATCCATCATCTGGTCTGAGTGTGGACCAATAAGACATTCCAAGCAAACCAAAAGTAAATTGGCCCCTAATGTGTCAATGAAATCCAACTCACTTATTATGGACACATCTGTATGTTATTCATTTTGATATTGCAGCATTACAACGATTCAACAATTATTTCAAAAAACTTTAAAAGGACATATTATGTAGTCTGTTTTTCAATCTGAAACAGTAACAAATCACTGTACATCTCTGCAGAATTGAACAAAGCTTGAACTTGCCTGAGAATCATCTCGTTTTGAAGTTTTCTTGCGAATTGAAGTAATAGGGCGACAGGTGTCTGTACATCCATGGGTACATTGCAAACAAGAACTGCTAATAGCTAACCAAATATAACAAATGGGGCTCTAGTAATAGCCAGCATGGCAACATTAAACTTCCTGTCTACATCATCTGCTAAAGCATTATGGGAACTGTAGTTCCAAAATTTGGAGCATGATTATTCCTTAAATCAGAGTAAGACAAAGTTTTTACATGGTGCACTATCGACATATTTTTGCAATTACAGTACATAGACAAGGGATGTTGTCTCAATGTTCTCTGCCTTAGATCATCCAGACATGGCATTATAAACAGATTCATAGTATACACACATGCACATTTGCAGGCATATTCACAAACACATGCACATTGCAAACATACAGTATAAGATATGTCAAGCGGAGATTTAATGATCCCTGTGGGGAAATGAAGTATACATATGAACACATACAAGCCTGTTTAAACATAAACACACACAAACACACACCTTCTTAACACACACACAAACGCACACACACACACACACACACACACACACACACACACACACACACACACACACACACACACACATATACAAGCAGCCACGTATAAACACAGTACTTATTTCTGTTTGCCTGCTTTTGATCCAGTGGGCTCACAGACGCCTCTGTGTCCTTCTCTCAGCAAAGCCAGTTTATACAGCCACTGATTTATGAGGCTGCTGCATGCAGCCAAAACAACGCCTCTGACCTTTTTTCCCATAGTTCTCTCCTCCTCTGTCTATCAGGAGATGCTGAGTAGAGACTCTTTTAAAGAGTTGGTGCAATAACAGTAAACCTGTATCAAACTGTGTTTGCGAAAACACTTTGGAGGGTGCCTTAGCATAGGCAAGATTTTGTGCGTACCACGAGTATCACAAGATGAACAGGGAATGGGACTGAGAGTGATACTGGAGCAGATTCTAAAAGAAAGATGGATGCAGTTGGCTGAGAAAAAGAAAAAAAGACTCTGGAACGGACAGTCAGAGGTAGAAACAGCCAACAACTAAAAGACAGACTCTTTTCTTACAGATAAATTATTAGTGGTTGTTTTCAATGGCTTTGATTTGGGAAGGAGCAAAGAAGATTTCCCACTAACAAACACACCTGAATTCAAAATGTCTTATGATGAATCTTTGGTGTATCTTTAGGGAAATCAGACAGTCTCAGACTATAGCAGCTTTACCACAATTAATAAAACAATTGATGGTCTAGATGTTTTCTTCTACTTTTGTCTAGTAGAACTCTTAAATCTTAACATCAGTGATCTACCTCCATGTGTTTTTAGTTATTTTAAGATCCCATTTGTACTTTGTAGTTCTGAGAGTGCAGTGGAGCCGAGGCTGACTGATCTGGGCTACAGTTAGCAGAAGAGCCTCATGGGTACGAAGTGTTTTCTGATGTTGGCCGAACAGAAAAATGATGGAGGCCAACAATAGACCTCAGAGGGATTTTACATAATGTAGATGGGTGTGAAGGGTCATCAAGGGTTGTGCAGACCCTCTCTTTCTAGTGATTCACAGTTTAAATGTCCACACCTCCCACTCATTTACTTCTTTTCTCCTGATCTCTTGCCATCTTTTCTCCACTGGTGGTGGATTCTTTCCATCTCTGTCTCCAGTGCCATTTACTCTCAGACTATCTATCTGTAAACACTTGCACACATACTATGTGTCCATAATTACACACAGCCAAACATTACAGAATCACATCAAGACTCTTATCAGAAACACATGTCCTGGGTGGAACTTCCTTAGATCCTCAAATAAATACAAAAAAAAAATCTAAATATAATGTTCTCTATTATGAGCACTGAAAAGCTAATGAACAGTTACAGCAATAAAGGGAAAATGTCTCAATTCTCTTTCCTCAATCTTGCCAACAGCTGGGAAACAAAAATCAACCCCAGTCACCTCAATTTCTCCTCTCAAAGAGTGAGAAGAATAAGCAGAATTACTGGAAATTACATGTTGAATTAAAAGCCCATTTTATCTAAAAACAGAGGGCCTGTGACGGAGACAAAATATTATGGAGTGCTGGCAAAAGCTCTCAGTTGGCTTAACGTCTTCTGCCATCCTGCACAATTTCATATTACTTTATTGTTCCAGTAAAATAGTTTTTTTTCCCCCTTAGCTTTTCTCTTAGTTTCTCAACTTTTCTTTTAATGGATGTCATTTGTCAAAAGAGAAAGAGATAGACACACTTTCAGCAATGGGATTTAAAAAGGGGAAGACACTGACTTTTTTTTCTCTCCCCAGAACTTTTTGGATTAGTGTTGGTAACTCTTCTATTTTCACACAATGATTCTTAATTCCAGTTTCTCTGTACCAAATTTCCAAGTGAAACTCTCTAGTTTGTATGTCCACTAACTGTCCACCATGCACTCATGCAGTAGTCACACATACAAACACACACACACACACACACACACACACACACACACACACACACACACACACACACACACACACACACACACACACACACACACACACACACCTGCACATGCAAGTGACAAGTTAGATTGTATTAAAACATAACTGGATTAGGAGCTTGGTTATTTTGAAATACCTTTATCCTGTTGATCATTTCATTTGGTTACCACGTGGTGTTTTGATTCTGCGTACTCACCGCTTACCTCACGACGTAAACCAGATGCAAAGTGATGTGTTTAATAAAAAGCGGAATGGCTCGAGGTGGAGGAAAAATAAAAGTTGCCTTTTTTGTGGTGACAAAGAAACAGCTGTTACAATACAGCAACACATTAGAACTTAATTAGATTAATCAGAGCAACAAACACCGACAAAGTCCCTTCATTTCCTCATTGCATTTACTGTTTTATTAGCCTGTAGGCTTACACACATTTCCAAACTTACACTGGAAGTATAAGCGACCCATGTATGGTTGGGGAAGCACTGGTCGAAAGTAGCCAAAGACATCTACTCTCCTAAGTACAATTTAAAGGCCATTTCATTTTATTCAACCGTACATTTCTACTCCACAACATTTCTTAAGGAAAAATTTTACTTTTTACCCAACACTTATTGAGAGCTAGCTACTAGGGCTGAACGATTTGGAAAATATATCTAATTGTGATTATTTTGACTGTTATTGAAATTGCGATAAGATTCATGATATTTACCCACTGAGCCAACTCGGCCATATAATGTACTTTTTTTAAAGTAAAAATCCAGAACATACTTGTGAAAGTAAATTTGCACGGTAGTATTGATGCTTTTACTTAGGTAAAGAGAAGGAGTCAGGTCACTAACCATGTAAATGCCTTTACTAAACTTAACCTTGATAAATGTATTTAATAGTTAATAATAGTGACAATGAAAAACTGTTTCTTGCTACTTTTCTCTCACCAAATTAACTTTCTTTGACCTGCAGTACAACTCTGCAAATGCACGGGCTGCTCTGCCTCCACGTCACAGGATTTCAGTTTAAGCAGAAATGTAGCGAGTTGAAGATGCCTCTCTCCTCTGTAGTCTGGCTAAAACCGCCTGAGACAAGCTGGTTAATGACCTGAAATTCTGGAGGTTACAGGATGGTAAATCTGTCTTTCACTCTCCCACTTTCTGTCTCTCTCCCAGCCTGCTTTTGTCCTTGTTTGTAGTAGACGTGTGTCTCTTCCAATCTCACATTTTCTAGGGTGCCTCAGGTTTTGGGTCACTGGTCGTGATACTTGGAGTTGAACATGTCACCTTGAGCTGTGCTGTGCATAATGTCAGCATCAGACACAGAGAAAAATTAGTAGTGCTTGGAGAGGTATGCAAGTAGCCTCACACAGGGTGTATTTGTCTTCTGTGCAGCTCACTTACACTCTAACAATCTGGACAGTTTTCCCTCTATCAACAGCCTTGCCTGGTAATGCACTGTAGATGCATCATATGCCTGTTCATATGCCTGTATGCCTGGTCTGTTGCACCTCTGACTATGGTTATATACCACTATGGTGGTCAGAAAGGTTTTTTTTGTTAACCAAAACCAAAAGTGATGTCTGGAGAACACTTGTGCATCACTGCAGCATGGTGAGAAGTTAAACCACCAGAGGTCAGCAAAAACTATTTTCTACTTATGTGACTGTAAGTTGTTTTATGATGATACTGTAAAGCCTTGAAAATCAATCATTCAACAAATAATTACTTTTAATATTCCAGCAAGCAATTTGTTGTATATATAAAAAAACTCTCTCCTGACAAAGTTTCTAAAATGAACATAATTACTTACCTTTTGTACCTGGTACCAGGATGTCCAGCAGATGGTGGGAAATCATCTAGATTCTGTATGCTGAACAATGTTAAAAATTGCTACTTCAGGTACTATGGTAAGCTAGTTATTATGCAGGCTTTTCCCCTCATACAGTATCTATATCTAAGAGGGTACACTATTGTATCTTTACCATCTAAGTCAAGAACTATGCGTATCAAAGGTGGCAAAATCCACAGTCAAAAAAGCACTGAATTTTCTTTTAGGTCCAGTCATGAATTTGGATACACACATCTAAATAAGTATACCAGCTGAAAACTCACCTTCCATGTAAACTTTCTATTTACACTGATAGTTCAGTGTATGTCCAGCCTGAGTTTGCATTATCAATTTCTTGGTACTGATAGAAACCAACAACAAACACTTTTTCATGTTTCTTACAGTTTGGAGTCCTCACTAAATTAAATATCTTTGTTGTTCTTTCAAGCTAAAACTGCCAAAGAATCAAAAAGCACAACGTTTGTAATCAGATCTTGGTCAATAAAGTTATCAAATATTTCTAGAAGTTTGTATAACTGCAACATATTTAGCACCACATGTTCAGCAAATCTTCCAGTGCTGCAGTAATAGTTGAATTTTTCATGACGTGGAGTTGACAAGAGTTGACTGGAGAGTTATATGTCCATTTTATGGCTGTGGGGCATGTGGAGGTGTTGACTATCTTTAAGTGTCAGACTTTCTGAGTTCAGCTATACAGTTGCTGTGTGGGTGGATCCGGTTTGGAACACCATCAAGTCAGACAGTGTCAATAATGTGAATCACAGGACAGAACAAGTTAAGAAAAGTACACAAAGCTCACTTATATCACTGAAAAGTAAGTGCAAGTTTTACTTTCATGTTGCTAGAAGGAAGATGTTTACTACATCATTTGAGTTGTTGGTGAAAAGGTTAAATTTTTAAATTTTTCAAATTGTTTCTTTAAATACCTTTGTGAGTGTGAGGATGTTGGTAGATGGCAGAAATTGGAATTTCTTTTAAGAAAATATGCATTGCTTGTGTAGTGCTAATGCTAGCTGAACAGTCAATTAAGCTCCAAAAAAAAGTTTTCTCTCCTTGTGGTCTAATGACATAAAATATGTTAGTCATTTGAAAGTCTTTAATATAAAAAGAGGCTAGTGAATTAATGCAATCATCTGCAGTATATTTAAAATCTTGAAAAATCTTCTGTTCTCCCAGAATGTTGGTCATACTTTATCAGTCCATACAAAAACAAAAAACGTTTGTATTTTCTACTCATGTAAGCATGCACTGCACTGCACAACACTACACAAACTACACACCCCCCCTTACACACACACACACACACACACACACACACACACACACACACACACACACACACACACACACACACACACACACACACAGAGGGTTCCTTACTTTGCTTCCGCAGTCACCCTGTTTCATCTCAGTAAATCCAGTCCGTCCAATTGATTAGCCACCCCTCTCTAAGCGCCTCCCTAATGTTGGAGCTCTGAGAGGCCACTGAGCTTCCCACCTGTTCCGTGCAGATAGGCCGCCATGATGCGTGTTACAGCGAATGCAGAGACGTCCACTGAAAAGCAACATGTGGCAATGTGCGGAAAGTCTTAATGAATTCATGCTGATGGCTTTCTTTTGCTCTCCCATTGGTTAGTTTTGAAGGTCTGATGGGAAACAGTTTATGATAGAAGACTGATCCAGCATCCGTCTGTAAAGCCCAGCAACTCTGAAACAAACTGATAAGACTGGGGAAGCCACTGAGCTACCACAACAGCTTACTAATTGAGTCCTGTGTCTCCTTTTCAGCTTTACTCCCAATTGTGTGGAGCCTCCCTTTTGTTTTGGCACAATTTGAGTGGTTGCATGCTGTGATTATGCCTCTGTTATAAAGTTATCACACTTTAGAGGTGACTTTATCCTTAAAATATGCTTTCTTTTGAATACAAATGATGGCACTTAATTGAAAGAAAATAGAGCATTTCTCAATACTAATAATAATTTGTAATGTATAAAAATTAAGTCTCGCTTCTTGGTGATAATGGCATCTAAGAATGCAAAGCTATTCAATAAATGTTAGTTAACTGCATGCACAATTAAATAATGGACACACATTTTTTGTGTAAAACCTGTTAGTTCAGATCCTTGCCAAACTGTCAACTAACATAACAGATGAAAAACATTAGTTAACAGAGAGAGAGAGAGACCCATTAGCCTAGTATCACACCCTGACATCTTGGCTACTATAGATAGATTGTTTGGGCATAACGCTAATATGCATTACAGGAGAGTCTGTCAGGGATCCATGAAGTGAATTAGTCAGGTTAACAGGTTGGCTTGGCAGCTGCGAAGGCCTCGCAAGACGGCCAAGAGCTGTGCGTCTGATGTATCTGAAGATGGAGACTAATAAGTTGTTTTTAGTAAGAACAAATCAAAACAGTGGAATTTGGGTTTGTACTGTATATTTGGGATGTCTATAATCATTATTGGCCATATTGTACATAATATATATACAAAACAAAAACAGAAAACTGTGTGAATGAAAATAACTAAAACATGAATTTGGCTATATTAAAACACAGTAGGCTATAGGTGATCACAGATAAAAGATGGACAAAACAATGGCAGCTGATTGTCTCCAGCATCCACAAAGGAGCTGGAATCTGATGCAAGTGCCACGTGGACATTAGTCGTAAGGCCAGAGAAATGGCCCTGCTTCCAAATTGATACATAGTTCTGTACAGTATATGCAGTGTAAGACAGACAGACAGACAGACAGACAGACAGACAGACACACACACACACACACACACACACACAAACACACACACACACGGTAGTACCACATTAACAATACGCCGCTCTCGTAAAACCTTGGATTCCAGAAGATGTTTTCACTGCAGTAATGTTTGGGAACAAAAACAAAAAAGTCCAAAAACATCTGACAAATGACCCAGAGGAGTAACATATATTTAGTATTTAATATATGTAGATGGAAATCAGTAATGCTGAGCTCGTCATTGGAGAAGCTGGGTCATGATCAGCAAGTGGACAGTTCAAACCTCCAACACTCTTGGAGACAGGGAGGCAGAAATGCAGCTTTTTCACTTTTTGAGTAATTGTATCATCTAAGAAAATGCTAAAAAATGCTGTGATTTTTTTTTTTAATTGCATAATTATTTGAACAATGAATATAATATCCATAATAATGCCTTCAAGGCTTTTATAATTAGTCATTTATCTTTTAAAAATGTGCCTTTCTATTAAAAATTAATTTCAAATTGGACAACTTTGCAGGAGGTTTGATTACATTTTAGGCATTCAGATGGCATTCTCACCCAAGGTTAAGTAAGAAAGAATCAACTTTGTTATTTTTATGCATTTATTTCTTATAGTAGGGTATCTTTCCAGCTGTTGCCTTGTTTTTTTTGCCATGTTTTTTCACTGTACTGCACCTTGTTGACTTTTGTTTGAAAAAAAATTTCATTAATAAATAAATTCTGACTTTAAAAGCCTGCAAATTGGTGGTCTTTGGAGTGTGAATTAGATGTCTTTGCTGTATTATTTACTGTGATTTTTACAGTAAAGGTACAGTGTAGACCCAGCACTCTGTTCTGAAATGCCAAGAGGATTAATGGCACTGATAAGTGGGGTTGTGTATTAAGCTAAGTCCTTGAGTGTTGCTTTTGTATTTCAGTTATAATGTGTGGAACATGTATTTAAAGTATTAGAAAGACAAAAAGAGAAAATGCAGAAGAGAGAGAGGAGGAACTGTGGCTTATAAAGAAAACAGTGCAAAAGTTCAGATATATGTCTCTTTGGGCTCGCTGTGCTTGAATGCCTGTGAACTAACAGTGAAACAGACGGAGAACAAACGTGAACACAGGCAGACATTCAAAGACGCACACTGTGACTTTTTCTGCATGGCTGGAGGTACATATCGCTAGCTGGTGCGGGGGCAGAGGGCAGATGGTGCCTTTGAGGTGGGAGGTTGAAATGTAGAAAGGTAGACGAGTGTGTGTATGTGGGTGTGTGTGAAGTGTGATGGTGTTGGGACTGGGCGTGTTCACACACGGCTTTGGCTGAGTTGTTTGGAGCACAGCAGCATTTGAAGGTAATATACAGTGAAATTCCTGCTACTTTGAAAATGTATTCTGCAGTTGTGGCTTTTTTTCTGAGTTGCATCATCTGGTTTACTAGTGTTGGGACTGGTATTAAACTCAGCGCCAGATCTTGTCTCATGAACCATGCTTTACCATGGTGTGAAAATAAGCTTTTTAAGCATCTTCTTTCTCACACTACAGTGTTAATATTGAACTCAAAGTCATTTTGTTTTGGGCATATTTTCAGACTTAGCTCTTCCACCGACTACAGATTGTATAGTGTCAACACAAGATACTATGAGGTCCCTCTAAAACTCTGAGGACGGTCAGAGGAAATTATTGAAGTTGGCTCAAATTAGAATTAAACCGTTTTTAAACCTGAATGTGACTCTCAATGACTAATTCAGAAAAGGGGATAAGTAGGATGATGTCTCCATCTAGTGTTCTTTTTTAGCACTACAGCTTTCTGAACGTCCACAGCAAATTTTCTTAAACAAGGAGAGGCAAGTTATTGCTTGTTATTATTAACATTTCCCTGAATATCCAATCCCTGTACATACATTTCATTTAAATTTCAACTTTCATGTAGTACTATTTATACATTTTTCTTTTTCATGCAGAAAGCAACATGTTTATACATGTGTTTGGTTCTATATTGGAGCTTGTAATTTTTTACATGAATTCAAAACTGTGCCCAAGTAAATATATTATAAGCAGTATTAGAAAAGTATTTTCAGTAAAATGTACTAAAGCATTAATAGTACTCATTCTGCTCTAAAAATTTTATAATATTGCATATATTATTTAATTGTTATTACTGATGCATTAAATGTGAGTAGTATTTGAATGCTATAGCCGGTCGAGGTGGAGCTTATTTTAACAACTTTATATACTGTTAGATACTTTAATTTGTAAAAATATATTGGATTTTGGATTTTTCATGTCAATTACTTGAAAAGAAAATAGTAAATGTAGCTATTGAATTAATGTATTTGAGTAAATAGTACAATATTTCCATTTTAAATGTAATGCCATAAAAGCACAAAGTAGCAGAAGATGGAAATACAATAAATAAGTAAAGTACAACATCAAAACGGTATCATAGCTGTGTCTTTCTACTTGGTACCAATATGGTTATACATTTTGATAATCCATTAAGAAATAATTTTTTTTCAATTCAAATAAGCCAAAGGCAAATGCTTGTAAGTATTCTGCAATTATAAAAATTAATAGTAGGGCATAAATACAAAGTTCCTACATAAATCCACCTTGTCTGCAGTTGTAAATGTTAATTCATTGTTAATATTGGTCCAATGAATGGGATCCTAATGACAACAAAGTGTCATGCTAGAGGAGGATGTAAACCAACTAGAGTTTTTTGCATTAATGGCCCATTATCCTTCTATTTTGGTAAATTTATTGTATTTGGTAAATTATTTACTTATAATAATATAATAAAGCCATTAATTGCAATTAAAGGGTGCCTGTTGAGATTGTTGTACCAAAAAATGTGTTGAGTCAAATATGGTGACAATCCAAAGTAAGAATTTATTTTTAAAAACTGTAAACAATTCAGATATTCTTTGTTAATGCAAATCATTATTGTCCCTCCCACCACAGACAAAACCATTTTGAAATACTCCCCTCTGGCAGGTGGCTGCGGTCCATCAGGACCAAAACCTCAAGCCACAAGAACAGTTTCTTCCTGACTGCAGTGGGCCTCATCAACAAGGTCTGGGACCCCAACTGACTGTCTCTGACAGACTCTTAATCCCCCACCCATAGCTGCTAGACCTTACCCATCCTGGACTATTATCCCTGACCATTGTACATAGTATACATACTGTGAACTTTTGCACATCCCCTGATTAATATTTTTGCACACCCTGCCATGAACCATACAGCCTTCCCTCTTTCCCTTTCTAAGAGATATATTGTACATATTTGTCTTTTAAAATAATTTTTATTGTAATGTATCTATTTTGTATTTATGTTCTTGACTGTATCAGTTCTTTTCTTTATGGAGTATTCCATTTTAATATGTTTATTGTACGTATATTGGGTTTTGTTTCTGACTCTCATCCATTGATCACATCTGTTTTTCATTTAGAAAATGTGCTGGCATCTTTAAACCATTTCCTTTCTACTTCTTTCTTGCCCAGCTCCCAAAGTTTATTTAGCAGCCGAGTCCCAATTTTGGCTGTAATCAGGAGATATTTGTTGTCTGGTGTTTTTGTGGCATTGTACCGCCCATAAACCAGAGATTGGCACAACTGACCAAGCACAAGCAGGAAGAGGGAATCCCTTTCATCTTCAGTGAGCACCATAATGCTCTCCCAGCCTGCTAACACTGCTCCACCTACATCCAAAGGACTGGGGTTCTCCAGCATCATGTACGCAATTATTATTGCCACTTCAAATACATAGCAATCATTCATGAGCATAGAAAAGTCCAGCACGCCTGACACCTCATGACGCCTGTTGTCTACAGGTGTGACAAGGATGTTTTGGTCAGTCATGTCTCCATGTATTACTCCTGTAAAAAGACACCAAAGCAACACAGTACATTTGTGCCTTTAAATGTTAAACGTTTATGCGCTAAAAGAGAAAGAATTTCCTTGTTATTAAAACCGATTCTGAAGTATAATTTCATGAGTTCATATAGGCCCTCACAAGGCATTTTGTAGAAAAGCTAGTAGTTTGGTTTATTCTCAAAAGTCCGACTTGATTCTTGAAATATTGCCATTTTGACTTTATTCTTGAAAAAGTATTTCAACTTTATTCTCGTCATGTTGACTTTATTCTCACCATTTCGATTTAATTCTCGACATTTCGACTTTATTCTCAAAATGCAAAATGAATAAAAAATATCCCCTTTTTCCCCTTGATGTGGCCCTAATGCTTCGTCGTAATAATCCGTCCAGTACATGTTGACATATTTTACTCTGGATCAAAGAGGTGGAACGACAGATGGACAGTTGGACATTATCATCTCTAAGGCTAAGCCTCTAGCATGGCCAAACATATTGAATATAGCCGTTTTAAGGTTATGGGAAGATTGTGGTTAAAATAATGGTTAATTGGTTACAGAACATAAACTCCAGTCTTGCACATGGAAGTTGTACTCGTTACATGCCTGTTCACCATTAACTCCAAGCCTTTCTTTTATGCCTCTAAAGGCCACACTACTTTCTGCATTGTCACTGAACATTGTCATTTGTTGTAAACTGTGAGTCGTGGAATTATCCAATAGGGACATAAATACTATTGATAATTGGATAGATTAGCACTCACCCTGTTTAAAGTTACACAGCAACATCATTTAACAAGCAGAATCATAAACAGAGTATTATAGTAAACCAAAGAAATACAGAACATGATGTATATAGACTTCTGTTTTTGACTTCCTTTTTGGAATGAGCTGATTTTGGGCTGCACGTGCAACTTATACTGTTCAATGACTGCTCTGACCACTACCTGCAGGGGATCTCCATCCATCACTGATAGGTAGCCCTCTGTGAGAGGAATGTTGGATAAACTCCAAAGCAACCCATCGATTTTTTGTAAGACATCCAAATTTGGAGATACCAGCTGAAAAAGATTACAATGTTTTTAATATTAGATATTTTTGCATGCTATTTTTTATCCAAACCTTTTGATACTTTAAAGCTGCAATAATCAGTATAATTAGTCTGACATATTACAGCCTTATAAAGTTGCAATCCATTCTCATGAATGGGTTTGTATGATATCGTACAAAAAATAATGCAAAGCAATTTGTATGATACCCGCCGGCTGGTCACGTGACAACCGGTCACATGATAGTTAAGTTTAGCTGCCTTTACAGCTAAATTTAGCAGAGAAAAGGTTACTGTGAGCTGCGTACAGGACACTGCAAGGTGACAGCACTTTCAGTGGCCATTGCAGTTGAGTTTAGCCAACAAAAGGTGACATTCATGAGGCAATGACAGTTAAATCCTCTTAAGTAGTACTCCCGGGACGTAATCAGAATCAGAAAGGGTTTTTATTGCCAAGTACGTTTTTTAACACATACAAGGTATTTGTTTTGGTGTTGTTGGTGCACATCACACATTCTCTAAATGTATTAAACAATATAAGTATAGGTATAAACAATATCAGTATATGTACACAGTATGTATTAAATTAAAAATTAAGATTCAGGTGAGGGTTGGCCTCCGCCAGGGCTGCGCTTTGTCACCAATCCTGTTTGTAGTATTTATGGACAGGATATCGAGGCGTAGTCGGGGTGGGGAGGGGTTGCAGTTTGGTGGGCTGGGGATCTCATCGCTGCTCTTTGCAGATGATGTGGTCCTGATGGCATCATCGGCCTGCGACCTTCAGCAGTCACTGGATCGGTTCGCAACCGAGTGTGAAGCGGTTGGGATGAGGATCAGCACCTCTAAATCTGAGGCCATGGTTCTCAGCAGGAAACCGATGGAATGCCTTCTCCAGGTAGGGAATGAGTCCTTACCCCAAGTGAAGGAGTTCAAGTACCTTGGGGTTGTGTTCGCGAGTGAGGGGACAATGGAGCGGGAGATTGGTCGGAGAATCGGCGCAGCGGGTGCCGTGTGCATTCAATCTATCGCACCGTTGTGACGAAAAGAGAGCTTAGCCAGAAGGCAAAGCTCTCGATCTACCGGGTCAGTTTTCGTTCCTACCCTCACCTATGGTCATGAAGGCTGGGTCATGACCGAAAGAACGAGATCCAGGGTACAAGCGGCTGAAATGGGTTTCCTCAGGAGGGTGGCTGGCGTCTCCCTTAGAGATAGGGTGAGAAGCTCAGTCATCCGTGAGGAGCTCGGAGTAGAGCCGCTGCTCCTTTGCGTCGAAAGGAGCCAGTTGAGGTGGTTCGGGCATCTGGTAAGGATGCCCCTGGGCGCCTCCCTAGGGAGGTTTCCAGGCACGTCCAGCTGGGAGGAGGCCTCGGGAAGACCCAGGACTAGGTGGAGGGATTATATCTCCAACCTGGCCTGGGAACGCCGATCCCCAGTCGGAGCTGGTTAATGTTGCTCGGGAAAGGGAAGTTTGGGGTCCCCTGCTGGAACTGCTCCCCCCGCGACCCGACACCGGATAAGCGGACGAAGATGGATGGATGGATGGATGGATTAAGATAGAAATAAAATAAAATAAAATAAAATAAATAAAGAGCAAAGAGCATTACAGCAGAGAGAGAACAGTGGCATGAAGAGTCAGGTGGAGAGTCAGGGTGGTTTCCGGGCCTTGTTAATAAGCCTGGTGGCGGAGGGGAAAAAGCTGTTCATGTGGCGTGAGGTTTTGGTCCTGATGGACCTCAGCCTCCTGCCAGAGGGAAGTGGCTCAAAGAGTTTGTGTCTGGGGTGGGAGGGGTCAGCCACACTCTTTCCAGCACGCTTCAGAGTCCTGGTGGCGTAAAGGTCCTGGAGCGCCGGCAGATTGCAGCCAATCACCTTCTCTGCAGACCGAATGACACGCTGCAGTCTGCCCTTGTCCTTGGCAGTGGCAGCAGCGTACCAGATGGTGATGGAGGATGTGAGGATGGACTCAATGATGGCTGTGTAGAAGTGCACCATCATTGTCTTTGGCAGGTTGAATTTCTTCAGCTGCCGCAGGAAGTACATCCTCTGTTGTGCTTTCTTGACGAGGGAGCTGATGTTCAGGTCCCACTTGAGGTCTTGGGAGATGATAGTTCCCAGGAAGCGGAAAGACTCCACAGTGTCAATTGTGGAGCCACAGAGGGTGATGGGGGCAGGTGGGGCTGGGTTCTTCCTGAAGTCCACAACCATCTCCACTGTCTTTAGAGCGTTGAGATCTAGATTGTTTTGGTTGCGCCACTTCACCAGGTGGTCAGCCTCCGACCTGTAGGCGGACTCGTCTCGTCAGAAGCTTGACGGACTTGTGACTGGAGGTGCAGTTGTTGGTGTACACGGAGAAGAGCAGAGGCGAAAGAACACAGCCCTGAGGGGATCCGGTGCTGATGGTCTGTGAGTTGGAGACGTGTTTCCCCAGCTTGACATGCTGCTTCCTGTCAGACAGGAAGTCAGTGATCCACCTGCAGGTGGAGTCAGGCACACCAAGCTGGGAGAGCTTCTCCTGGAGCAGAGCCGGGATGATGGTGTTGAAGGCAGAGCTGAAGTCCAAAAACAGGATCCTGGCGTAGGTTCCTGCAGAGTCCAGGTGCCGGAGGATGTAGTGTAGGGCCAGGTTTACTGCATCGTCTACAGACCTGTTGGCTCTGTAGGCAAACTGCAGAGGTTCCAGGAGGGGGTCGGTGATGGCTTTGAGGTGTGAAAGCACAAGGCGCTCAAAGGACTTCATAACCACAGAGGTCAGGGCAACGGGTCTGAAGTCATTAAGTCCTGTGGTCCTTGGCTTCTTGGGGACAGGGATGATGGTTGAGGTCTTGAAACAGGCTGGCACGTGACATGTCTCCAGTGAGGTGTTAAAAATGTCTGTGAACATTGGAGACAGCTGATCAGCGCAGTGCTTCAAGCTTGATGGGGAGACAGCATCCGGTCCAGCAGCTTTCCTGGGATTCTGTCTCCTAAAGAGTCTGTTGACATCCCTCTCGTGGATGGAGAGAGTTGTCACTGAGGTGGGTAGGGGGTTGGAGGTGGAGACCTTTAAGGAGGGCATTGGTGGGGGGGCCCAGGACCCTGCTGAGGTGAGGGAGGTGGAGGTGATGCACAGTGGCTGTAGCTGTAGGGAGGTGTCGTGGGGGATGGTGTCAGGACTGACCTTTTGTCTTTCAAATTGACAGTAGAACTCGTTCAGGTTGTTGGCTAGGTGTCTGTCATCAAAGGAGTGGGGGGTTTTAGGCTTATAGTTGGTGATCTGCCTAAGTCCTTTCCAGACAGTCGCAGAGTCATTAGCTGAGAACTGGTTTTGGAGTTTCTCAGTGTACCGTCGTTTAGCCTCCTTCACCGCCTTGCTAAACTTGTACTTTGACTCTTTAAATCTGTCTTTGTCCCCACTCCTGAACGAGTCTTCCTTAGCCAGCCTTAACCTTCTGAGTTTGGCTGTGAACCAAGGTTTGTCATTGTTGTAACTCACCCTTGTGCTTGATGGAACACAGCAGTCCTCACAGAAGCTGATGTATGACGTCACAGCCTCTGTGTACTCATCCAGACTGTTGGTAGCAGTCCTGAACACATCCCAGTCAGTAGAATCCAAACACGACTGGAGATCCTCCACAGCCTCACTGGTCCACTTCCTTGATGTCCTCACAACAGGTTTGCAGAGCTTTAGTTTCTGCTTGTAGGTGGGGATCAGGTGAACCATGACGTGGTCAGAGTGTCCAAGTGCAGCATGGGGGACGGCGTGATAAGCATCCCTGACTGTGGTGTAACAGTGATCCAGAATGTTCTCCTCTCTGGTCGGGCATTTAATATGCTGTCTATATTTAGGGAGTTCGTGAGTGAGGTTCCCTTTATTAAAGTCACCAAGGACAATAACTAGGGACTCCGGGTTGGTCCGCTCCACGCACAGAATCTGGTTGGCAAGCATGCGCTGCGCGTCCTGCACGTTGGCCTGCGGTGAGATGTAGACACCGATCAGAATGAATGACGCGATCTCACGGGGTGAATAAAAAGGCTTACAGTTTATAATTAAATATTCCAGGTTAGGAAGCACTTGTTTCCTTGGTGAAAGTCTTGTGTTTTCCCTTTGACTTCTCCCGGGACACAAACTCACAAACTCCTTGAAAGCCCTGTGTTTTATCAACCACCCATCCACCCCAACGTCCTCCACGGAACATATACAGTTGCAGTCAATGTGGCGCATACAGCAATAAATACGTGGTATACAAATAAATTACAGTGCATTACTTTTTGTAGCTATATGTACGAATGGTTCATGAAAACAGCCTGAAAGTTGACTAACATGTTATCCAATATTCACTCTCCCTACAGTAGCTCTAAAGAATACTCTTCCATAAGCACAACAGCTGCATGAGGTGAGGGGAGATCTCGTGCATAAGCCACCTGCTCCAAAATATCTATTAGCTGAAATTTTTGACATTTTTGGCATTTGAACTTACTTGTTGCAATGTCTTATACACGAAGGCAGCCAACTTGCCGACATTATAAAGATCTTGCCTTGTGACTGGAGATTCTGCAATGGTTTTTCCTTGGAGATAGGTCAGCAACCTCACACAGTAGGTCTGAGCACCATGTCCACAATCTAATAAGATTTAAAAACATTTTCAGTCATAATTCTAAATGGTCTGGTTTAACTTGAAAGATTCATGTAATACTGTTTATTAACGGACAAAAGGAGTGCCTGTGTTTTCTCTTGGATAATTCACACCAAAGCTAGTGATGTTGGTTTCTAGGGGTGTAAAAAAAATTTGATACACTTGAGTATCGCAATATTTTATTTAGCAATACTGTATTGATTTTCAAAAATGCAATATTGATTTTTTTTGTTTATGTCCAAAAATATTCATATAAGACAGTGGTTCACGTATATGTTGTGTTTAAACCCCCTACCGCTAGATGGCTATGCTGAGATGCACCACTAGTGTCCTTGCCTAACAGTACCTAGCAGTGCCTGACTCTTTGTTTAAGACTTGTTTAAACAACTTTTGGGGAGCCACTCCCTGCGGGGCCAGACTGGGTTGGATCAAAGGAAACGCATATCTCTGTAGAATCGGCACTACCATTATAAACGACCTTTGTCGGTGACCTGGAGTAAACCTGAAATCAGAGGTGTGTCATTAACCTGGGACAGTTTCCATTCAGGGAAACACCCACAATTCCAAAGGAATATAATTCGGACCCTGAGATTGTCTCAGGACTGATTGACGTAATTCCTGAAGAGGAGGCATGTCATTTCAGTCCGATGTCAGCTGCAGTGTATCATTTTGTTTTTGTCTTGTCGTTTTCATCATGTTATTCATTAAACCTTTTGCTTAACTTTCAATTCGACCCCAGCCTCTCCTTCCTCCTCAGAAATCGAACGAACACATCTTTTAGAGATTTCTTAACAATATACATGTAACAAATCCCTCCTCCTGATCACTTACTCGCTCATTCCTCCCCGCTGCCTGGTTTTCTATGTTACTACAGTAACTGCCTTGTTATTTCAGAACCAGCCACATTCTGACCTCTGATCACGCCTTTCTACCAGTTTCACCACCTGACCTGCTTCTCCTCCTAGTAGCTCACATGCTTTCCAGTGCATGTTTGCGAGCCTGAAACTCTTTCTGGACTTTGAGTTTTTGCTGCACCTCCTTCATAGGTATGTGGTAACAAGAGGCAAAGACGGAGGTGCAGCAAAAACTCTGTATGCTGATACATAGCCTACTTTTTGTAATTTTACCAAATAACATTTTTGTGGTGGCTACAAAGGACTTTGTTTTGTTTTGGATGAATATGAATATTTATTTCTAAATTCCTTTTGACTGCCTTGGTTTGAGCAATGATGAATGAAAAACTTGGTTTAAAAAATGCATTTATTGTTTCAACATGCCAGGGGGGTATTGTGCTGAACAGTAGGGCTGCAACTAACAATTATTTTAATAATCGATTAATCTGTCGATTATTTTTTCGATTAATCGATGAATCGGATAAAAAAAACAAAAAAGCATTAATTTACATCAACTCAATACATACATACTTGTTTTAGTTAATAGTTGTGTAAAGGTAAGTAACCCAAATAGCAGATACAGACAGACACACACACACAGTTATTCATTAAATTATTACCATCATTGTAGTAAGTGCAAGTTAAGTTCATTTATACGCCACACACTAATATATTTGTCAACAATAACTGATATGGGACAAAGCACATAATATATACATGACAACAGATTGAAAAATGTATGGACCACAAAAGGCGAGTGAATAAAACTGTGTCTTTAGTCTTGCAAAGTATACCACCCCTGCTTTATTACGGTTATTAAAGAGCTAACGCTAGCTTGTCATGCTAGTCAGCTGGATAATGAGTAAACGGCAGCATCAGAAGAGCTACTGGAGGGACGGTACGTTCCTCACTTCAGATCGGAACAGAAGTAGGATAGTGTAGTGACTTTACCCTGCTGTTGAACTCCCTTCCTCCTTATCAAGGACTCCAACATGTTTACGTTTTAGGAGCTGACTCATCACCGTGGTGCGCCCGTGTCGCTTTTGCTTATCTTGCAATTAACTTTGATTGATTTAGTGTGAAATGCCCCCACACCTTGGATGACTTGGGTCGTACTGATTTCTCTGCCTCCGCCGAGTGTTTCAGAACAACGTTACGGGTCTCTCCGGTCTCTCTCCGTATTTCCTCTACCCCCGCTCTGCTCTTTTTTCTTTTCCTCCCTCCGCGCTGCTCCGCTCCGCGCTCAACTCAATTTTTTATTTTTTTTTCTCCGCGACTAGGTGGCGTAATAGTTGCGCGAATCAATAATTAAATTCGTTGCCAACTTTTTTAGTAATCGAATTTTATTGATTTTATCGATTCGTTGTTGCAGCCCTACTGAACAGTATACATTATTGTTGTGACTGCACATAATGTTTACAGAGTTTTGCAACTGAGAAAAAGAAATTAGTAAAGACTTTATAAAAGAAGGCACATGCAATTTATAGTTAGGGACTGTTCGTTATTTATTTCAAGGGCCACCGGAGGAGTTTTGGGACCTTTAGTCAAAATAGACATGACCCTCCCCACGCCAGTAATAATTTTTCTATGACCCTCCATAGTAATTTGGAAAAAAAGGGATGACACACCCCAACAATTTATCAATACCTGCTGGACAAATTTGCGCTTGGCAAAGATATACAGATTGCCATTATTTTTTACAGCAATTACATACGTGACTAAACCTCTGCATTCTCATCTGACGCATCCCACTGTTATAGTGTGGTGGCCATTTCAGTAGATTTACTCACTAACATTGTTGTGGAAACACAATAAGCATGGAAACTAAATGCACACTTCCTGCATTACTGCATTACTTCAAATACTAAGTTACTCCTTTAGTAAACTAGTATTCACCATAGACAGTATACAATGGACCAATAGACCCCGTTGCTCTGGACGGAGACCAGTGAAGGCTATTAGAAGCACTTTTCCGGTGATGGCCAGCTTTACTGCGCAGCCTCCAACTGAGAGAATGTGACGTGAGCAACGTGTCTGAAAGTTGTAAGTCTTCTGGTAGCTGTGCCAAGAGAAATCTCAATCATTCCCAATCTTACAGATACGGAGACTGTAGGTGTATGTAAGGAGATAACATGGGCACAGGCTAATTATTGATCACTAACATGCTAGTTAACATTAGTAATTAAACCTAAACAGCTAATGTAAGTCGAAACTGCCTGCGAGCTTCTCCTGTACTATACGGTAATTCCTCTACTATGCGACAGTAAGTCACTTGGTTATGACACAATCGTTAGCCTATTTTTACAAAAACGTCTGCTACGGAGCCATAACGTGAGGTACAAGGTAATGGAGCCTTTTATACATTGTCGTGTTTCTTTGGAACTAAACAACGGACAAATAGAGTCTTTAAACGCTTCAGATGTAAAGTTATTCGCAGTCAAGTGACGTAAAAAAAAAATGGCGGTCAGCGGAATGCTAACAGGAGGTGATGGCCAATTAGCAACAAAATGGCGCCATGATGGCTCGAGTTCTGAAGCGAAGCTTACCCCCTTGGTATTCACATGAAATAAAACAATAAAACATTGAGACCATTCAGCAAAGCACTCTGGGTAACATTCAACACACAAACTGGTTGCTATGGACTCGTCACTAGGCTTCCTCCACTTCGCCGTTTAAACAAAGTGGAATAAACGTCAGTCCAAATCTACACAAAACCCGCAATCAATTAGTAAGCTGACATAAAATGTGGCATTGGCAGTTTTGTGTTATTTAAGATATTTATAAAATATCTGGTCATGCCAGACGTAATTATTTTATTACTATTTTTTAAACAATGCAATTATCCGTTTTCAAATTCAATTATCCTCTCCAATTGCACCTGACTGCAGTAGCAGATCAGGGTTGGGCAAAATGTGGGCGGAGCTAAACGTTTACGGACAGCGATTATAATAATATAATATATATATATATATATATATATTATAATAAATAATGATATTTTAATTATAAAAATGGAAAGGAAAAATGGGGTTTGGTTTAGGAAAAGAAGAACCAGTTGGTATTAGGAAAATAAGGGAAAAGCAACAGGGAAAGCAAATGTGACTCACGGGAAATGAGCCCTGGTCTCTGGGGGACGCGACTTGCGGGAGCCCCGGTCTCTGGGGGATGCGAGACAACAACGGACGGTTGGGTTAAGGAAAAAAAGAACGGGGAAAGCAAACGTGACTCACGGGAAACGAGACCCGGTCTCTGGGGTGAAAGCATGGATGTATTAAGAGGTGAAAGTCCTGTGTTTTTCCGACACACATTCTTCCTCTTCGGTTGCTATTGGGCAAGTGGGCGTAGTCAAACGTTTAGTCAAACGTTTAGCTCCACCCACGTTGAGCCACTCCTCGATCTGCGTACTGCAGTCAGGGCTTACTCTGCCCCACAGCAAACCTATGGGTCAGACCCATCTGGTAGCGAAGGAGGGCCGAGACTAAGAGCTACATTGATAAATATGCACCAAACAAGCCACTTTGAAATTTAGCTGTTTCTATCAATACAAAAGTTGGGTGACCCCCACCTCTGGACTAAAAAATGTTGGATGACCCTCCCCTCAACAAAGAATAAAAAGACATGACCCTCCTCTATTTTCCTCCGGTGGTCCATTCCATAAATCCCTTACAGACTGGTCAGTTATGGTTGCCAGAAATAACTCTTCATAAGGAGTTACTCACTTTGTACTCCTTCTCTGTTAGTTATTTTGATTACTTTTTTGCTTTTATAATGAATGATTCATAGTAACTATAGAGTACCAATATGTCCTCTTGCACAAAGTTTTTTGCTAGCTTACCCATCTCTTATGCAGACACACGACTGTACTTCAACACCAAAATGTCTGAATCTCAAGAGTGAAATGTGTTGTTCTTTTGCTGTGAAAACAAAATCTGTCTGTTTTATTCACCAACTGTTGTGCGTCAAAATTTGTGAATGGCTTAACTTACATATTTCTCATTTCCTGTCACTGAATTGAGCTGCACTCTGAAACCACACCTTCTCCACCTGCTCCTTTCCAAGCTCCCAGATTTGATGGAGAATGTGGACGCCCTTCCTAGATGTAATCATCAGATACTCTGCATTTTCAGGATGCAAGATCACAGAGTGACGAGCTAAAACCAACGACTGGCAGAAGCGGGACAGCACCAGCACATAGAGACAATCTTTCTCTGCCTCGTTGAGGGGAAGGACACTTTCCCAGCCCGCAAGGACAGGTCCACCCACCTCTATGGGTTTAGGGTGCTCCGTCATCATGTACATAATAGCGATGGCTAGCTCATGGATGTAGTAGCCACTGTTCATGTCCCCAAAGTCAAGGATGCCGGAAATCCTGTGGCCATCACTCTCGTCAGGTTGTACAAGCACATTGAGGTCATTGAAGTCACCATGGTTAATACCTTAGAAAAGAAAAAAAGAAAATGTTGTTTATGGGAACCAAAATACATTATCACTCATGAATACTGTACAAAGTGCCAATGAGCTGTGACAAGGGAGGTGAGTAGAAGAGTGCTTGTACTTACCAGCTCCCTTATCCAAATGTTTAAAAATAAATATCATACTCACACTTGCGGAAATTGGAGCGATTAGGGACCACAGAGGTTTTGTACTGATGAATGACAGACTTCACAGCCTCCTCAAGAGGATCTCCATCAAATAAATTGATGTATCCTTCTAGGAGGGGAACATTTGACAGACTCCATATGAAGTTCTCTCTCTGCAGCACCCCGAGATGAGGGTGCTCCACCTAGAAAAAAAAACAATAATAATACAGCAGAAGACCAGAAAAAGAAAACTCAAGACAAAACAAGAAAAAGACAAGACAGAAGTATAAGTAGGATAGTTAAACATGTTTTGCTTAGCAAAGCTTAGCAGTTCCAGAAGTCCAGCTTCATGCTTAATGAGCAGTAAAAGGCTAACATATATCCATATCTTAATTAGATTCTAAATACTAGATACTAAAGAACTCCAATTCAAAACAACACCAGTAGTGGTAGATATTGTCACTTAAGAGAATTTCATAAAACAATCTTAAAGGTTTGTCTTGAGACAAGTAACTTTCACATAGTGCCGCATGTTGTTGTCACAACAATTCAGGAATTCAGATTTCTTGGTATTATAAATTAAAGTAAATGATCCAAACTAAAGTTTCACAGGGGTGTTATCATTATACCTCTTGTAGGATTTTGTCCATTCTGGCTGCAGTCTTGCCGGTTTCATAGAGTAACTGTGGTGTTAAAGGAACCTTGGAAATAGGGATTCCAGGCAAATAGGTCAGCAGCCGCACCAGGTACTTCTGACAGCCATAGCCACAATCTGCCAAAGATAAAGACAGGATTAGTGTAACAGCCAGTGCACCAAAACCTACTTAGATATTCAACTGCAGCAAGCCCACTGATCTGCCACTTAACATAATTTCGAGCAAAACCCATCACAACAGTGTATCTACAATATTAGCCTAATATCAGTTCACACATAGGCTTATCGTCGTGTTAGTTGTAGTGGGTGACTTAGTATCCAACAAGCTAGGTAACATTATAATCGCTAACATAGCGGAATCATGGAAAAATACATTGGTTATGGTCATTTTTTGTCATCACTAATTTATTTATGACTCAGCATTATCTGTATTAGAGAAAAGAATCACTTCATCCAATGTTTAAAGTGAATAAAATCATTGCCAGCCTACTTACTGGAGTTCCACAACAACACATATCCCATACAAGTATAATTTTGGCTGTATTATATGTGTCCCCTTCAAAAAATTGCAATTATTGTCCCCCCTCAAACTGTTAGATGAAATGTACGCCCATGTCAGCATGTGCAAACGCGCTCACAGACTATGATACTGATGTATAATATGGAGAACCCTGTGGATTTGTTACTGTCAAGTGTCAATTTAAATTGAAGCTGACAGATCTATGCACCAGTTATTGTTTAATTGCATACAATATGCATATAAAAACTGCAGCTGCAGTATGTGTGCTGCTGTTAACAGTACAAGATACTCTCGCCTATAATAATGCTACATTTTCTGATGGCCTATGATGTGTACAGTACAATCTATCTTTGCAGCCAAATTAGAGGACATTTCCTTTTTTTGAGTGTTGTATGACATTATTCATTACATTACAAATTGCTATATATGACAAAGGTCACACAGCTCTGGAGCAACTAGGGGTTAAGTGTCTTGCTCAGGGACACATTGGTTGATGTTTCACAGTGGGAATCAAACCCAAATCTCCCACACCAAAGCCATGTGTCAGATCCATTGCGCCATCATCAGGTGTGACCTGTGTGATTGGTCTCATACCTACTTCTTCCAGGCTCATAAGCTGTCCAGAGGCAGTGGGCAGGGCTTTTTGGGCAGGGAGTCCATGCTGGTGCAGGACGGTCATTGCATAGTTCTGCATCTCAATCAGGGCAGAGTTCTTACTGTCTTCTGAGTTCAATATCTTCAGGACGTACTCGCCACCCTTGATATCCGCCACATAGACATTCTGGTCATCGTAGCTCGGCAGAAAGCGGATTTCTGAAGGCGTCAGCCTGAAGACCCTCTTCACTATCTCAACCACCTGAGACTGGCTCAAGTTGGGCTTGGCATGCTTCGATAACATTATTGCTGAATGAAAACTACATGCAATTACAGAAAAAGAGATTTTGCTCGCAGATATTCATGGAACAAAAGCATCACAGTAACGTATTGTAAATTTATAACAATTGAAAATACAAATTTTAGTCTGAAAATGCCAAAAGGGGTGTTAGCATGCTCCATGCCTCTTTAGGAATAATATAAATATTATATATAAAATTTCGATCAGCAGTTGATTAATTAACAATTTCAATATTCCATGACTTTAAAAATAATTTACTGAATAAAAACAACACAGATGTGAAAAGTCCAGCTTCTCCGATGTGAGGATTTGCAGTTTTATCATGTCTTCTATAAAAGCTTAGAAAATACGACTTCTTAGGCTCTGGGAACCTGTGATGGCCATCTGTCCTTTTTTTCTGATTTAGTATAGGCCTACGCTGAATGATCACTAAAACGGCGAAATTAAACTTGGTTGCAGTCCAACTTCCTATAAAGTTTGAGCTCCACTCAAAAACAACTACCGCACCACTGCTGGGGATGGGAAGGTTCCAAACATCTTAATGTCACCGGTACCATCTCCAGGGCACAGTCTAGCTTTCGATCTGGGTATGGTTGTGTTCCAGCTACTACAAAGGTGCTGTTCTATGGCGACACGCAGCAGCAGTTGCACGTTATGTTTGTTTGTTTTCTAACGATTGTGTGACTACTAACATAGTTCATTGTTTCATATTCATATTCATATTTGTCAGTCAACTTTTCAAAATACATTCGGGGCTACACTCAAAACATTCGGGGCTGAAGCCCCGGCAAAATCGGCTGCCTCTGGAAATAAAAAAAAAAAAAAAAGGTTGACTGTTTGCTCGCGTTTGTTCGTGCTGTTTGTAGACTTTATTTACACACAAAACTGTGTCAAGTGACAGTGTGAGTGTTAAAAATATAAACTGTGACATATTTAGTCTGAATAAATTCCCCGCATAATGAGTTGATCCGCGTCTAAAATAGCTTGGTAAGTGACGCTTTTGTATTCAACACACTGCATGGTACAAAATGTACAAAAAGAATCAACAGCCAAAACTGCTATTAACATTATTATTCACGTCAGTAAACCTACCTCACTGTGAAAAAAACCCACCAGGGAATGGTAGATAAAACGTTATGTGGTGCGTCCCCCGTTAGCGTTAAACTACTGTAGGCTACATATGAACTCGGACCTTATGATCTACATAAACACCGTTGTATCCATACACAGTGAGAAATATTTACGATGAAGGCTTTGGGACGGCATGACCCGCCCTACTCTCCCTCTGATTGGCTAGCACTCGCTGCCTGCTCTGGGTTGGTTGGTCAGAGCCATGTCTTTCTCTATCACTCTGGGGTTGGTTATTTTTGTATGGGGGACTTTCCTTGTACACGTGTAAAAACGATTATCTGGAAGAGGGTGAAAGAGCATTGCAATAGGGGACTTAATTAAAATGATAATGTAAATTTGAAAATAAAATTGTAATTTCACAATCATTTTCTAAAAATGTATGTGTAAACATTTTAATTAAAATCAAATTTCCCTTTTCACATACTTGTATTGGCAATCTATGATCATTTTTAATGATAATGCAATTTTACAACAATTTGAAACTCCATTTGACATTTAATTTTCAAATACTTAACCTACAATATTCAAATGTAAATGCAATATAAACAATGCAGCCTTATTTTACATTCATGCAAGCAATATTTAGATCACAATTCAAATTATAATGCAATTTTAAACCATTTGAAAATAAAATAATAATTTGAAATTTTGTTTTCAATGATTTAAGCTGCTCTACAGTGGACAATGTTCAAATGCAATAGGTGAAACTGCACCCCCAGTCATTGCATTAACATTAACATTTCATCACATTCTTGGTCTCAACTTGAATTTGTCAGTCAGGATCTTCAGTTAAGACCATAGACTATTTACAGTCAATGGTTAGGACATTATTTTCTCGTTCAGTGATTGTAGTAACATAGCCGACTGCAGGTAGTTGACTTCTAAGACCTGCTTCGATTAAGTAAGCCCAGTGTCCACACTGCTGATAATGTAAATCGCTGAAGGGTAAGTTGCTTTCTAAGTTAGCACAGATAACATCCATATGTTCAACCTAGATTACAGACATTAGTTTATTACAGTAGGGTAATTAGTGGCATTATTTCGTTCTTTTTTTTTTAAAGATTATTTTTTGGCAGCTGAAGACATGAAAAGGGGAGAGAGAGGGGGAATGACATGCAGCAAAGGCCCGCTGCGTCGAGGAGCAAAGCTCCACACATGGGCGCCCGCTCCACCAACCGAGCTATCCGGGCGCCCAAGTAGTGGCATTTTGTGTTTATTTACATCCTCATGCTAAGGCAGCCACAACTGGGTAAAGTTAATGGCTGGCTAACAAGTAACGCTAGCTATAGCTAATGTTATTGGTAGTCTACACTACATTCAATGTTAGTGTGTTATCTTAACATGTTCATTCCAGGAACAATAGATGGAAATCAAGTTGAGCCTTAAATCTGGCATGTTCACACCATATTACAGTAACACTGATTGATATGTAATATGTATTTTTCTATGCCCTTATTGCATACATTTAGGGCTCACCAGCCACTGTGGCTAGTGGTTTACCAAAGTTTACAAAGCAGCATTTTCACTAGCCACTATTTCGTGTGAAATTACGTTTTATTTGATTAAAGTTGACTTTGGTGTAATACAATTTACTTAAGGAACTAGAATTACACTCCTTTTAAATATACAGTAAATGATCACTGTAAACACCCAAATCAAGACTAGATCAAATGTAGGCTATATTCAGCTCTTATAAGGTTGGTTTTGTGTAAAGCTCCTTTTGTATATAAACATGCAACCACTTAAAACACAGACAGACAAGATTAGCTTCTTATTGCATAAGTAGTCCATGGGTTTAGAACATTAATTGAAAGGGGTTTAGAGTGTGCGCTCACATGTTAAACGAGGTCAGTTGCACAAAGAAAAAAAGAATGCAGTGTAAATGTGCAAGTGTAAGATTTGTTCTGTTTGTCTTTTTTCTTCTCTTCTTTCAAATAGCTACAAGCAACACATTTTCTAATATTTACATATTATTTTAGTATATTCCATCCATCCATCCATCCATCTTCGTCCGCTTATCCGGTGTCGGGTCGCGGGGGGAGCAGCTCCAGCAGGGGACCCCAAACTTCCCTTTCCCGAGCAACATTAACCAGCTCCGACTGGGGGATCCCGAGGCGTTCCCAGGCCAGGTTGGAGATATAATCCCTCCACCTAGTCCTGGGTCTTCCCCGAGGCCTCCTCCCAGCTGGACGTGCCTGGAACACCTCCCTAGGGAGGCGCCCAGGGGGCATCCTTACCAGATGCCCGAACCACCTCAACTGGCTCCTTTCGACGCAAAGGAGCAGCGGCTCTACTCCGAGCTCCTCACGGATGACTGAGCTTCTCACCCTATCTCTAAGGGAGACGCCAGCCACCCTCCTGAGGAAACCCATTTCGGCCGCTTGTACCCTGGATCTCGTTCTTTCGGTCATGACCCAGCCTTCATGACCATAGGTGAGGGTAGGAACGAAAACTGACCGGTAGATCGAGCTTTGCCTTCTGGCTCAGCTCTCTTTTTCGTCACAACGGTGCGATAGATTGAATGCAATACCGCACCCGCTGCGCGATTCTCCGACCAATCTCCCGCTCCATTGTCCCCTCACTCGCGAACAAAACCCCAAGGTACTTGAACTCCTTCACTTGGGGTAAGGACTCATTCCCTACCTGGAGAAGGCATTCCATCGGTTTCCTGCTGAGAACCATGGCCTCCGATTTAGAGGTGCTGATCCTCATCCCAACCGCTTCACACTCGGTTGCGAACCGATCCAGTGAGTGCTGAAGGTCGCAGGCCGATGATGCCATCAGGACCACATCATCTGCAAAGAGCAGCGATGAGATCCCCAGCCCACCAAACTGCAACCCCTCCCCACCCCGACTACGCCTCGATATCCTGTCCATAAATATTACAAACAGGATTGGTGACAAAGCGCAGCCCTGGCGGAGGCCAACCCTCACCTGAAACGAGTCCGACTTACTACCGAGAACCCGGACACAGCTCTCACTTTGGTCATACAGAGATTGGATGGCCCTGAGTAGAGACCCCTCACCCCATACTCCCGCAGCACCTCCCACAGTATCTCCCGGGGACCCGTCATACGCCTTCTCCAAATCCACAAAACACATGTAGACCGGTTGGGCATACTCCCAGGCTCCCTCCAGGATCCTTGCGAGAGTGAAGAGCTGGTCCGTTGTTCCACGACCAGGACGGAATCCGCATTGTTCCTCCTCAACCCGAGGTTCGACTATCGGCCGAACCCTCCTTTCCAGCACCTTGGAGTAGACTTTACCAGGGAGGCTGAGAAGTGTGATACCCCTATAATTGGCACACCCTCTGGTCCCCCTTTTTAAAAAGAGGAACCACCACCCCAGTCTGCCACTCCTTTGGCACCGTCCCCAGACTTCCACGCAATGTTGAAGAGGCGTGTCAACCAGGACAGCCCCTCCACACCCAGAGCCTTGAGCATTTCTGGACGGATCTCATCAATCCCGGGGCTTTGCCACTGTGTAGTTGTTTGACTACATCAGTGACTTCCGCCTGGGAAATCGGCGACAATCCCCCGTTATCCTCCAGCTCTGCCTCTAACATAGAGGGCGTATTAGTCGGATTCAGGAGTTCCTCAAAGTGCTCCTTCCACCGCCCTATTACCTCCTCAGTGGAGGTCAACAGTGTCCCATCCTTACTGTACACAGCTTGGATGGTTCCCCGCTTCCCCCTCCTGAGGTGGCGAACAGTTTTCCAGAAACACTTTGGTGCCGACCGAAAGTCCTTCTCCATGTCTTCTCAAACTTCTCCCACACCCGCTGCTTTGCCTCTTTCACGGCAGAGGCTGCAGCCCTTCGGGCCCCTCGGTACCCTGCAACCGCCTCCGGAGTCCTCCGAGATAACATATCCCGGAAGGACTCCTTCTTCAGTCGGACGGCTTCCCTGACCACTGGTGTCCACCACGGTGTTCGTGGGTTACCGCCCCTTGAGGCACCTAAGATCCTAAGACCACAGCTCCTCGCCGCAGCTTCAGCAATGGAAACTTTGAACATTGTCCACTGGGTTCAATGCCCCAGCCTCCACAGGGATGCACGAAAAGCTCCGCCCGGAGGTGTGAGTTGAAAGTCTGTCGGACAGGGGCCTCCTCCAGACGTTCCCAATTTACCCGCACTACACGTTTGGGCTTACCAGGTCTGTCCAGAGTCTTCCCCACCCCTGACCCAACTCACCACCAGATGGTGATCGGTTGACAGCTCTGCCCCTCTCTTCACCCGAGTGTCCAAAACATACGGCCTCAGATCAGATGAAACGATTATGAAATCGATCATTGACCTTCGGCCTAGGGTGCTCTGGTACCAGGTACACTTATGAGCATCCCTGTGTTCGAACATGGTGTTCGTTATAGACAATCCATGACTAGCACAGAAGTCCAACAACAAACAACCACTCTGGTTTAGATCAGGGGCCGTTCCTCCCAATCACGCCTCTCCAGGTGTCTCCATCATTGCCCACGTGTGCGTTGAAGTCCCCCAGCAGAACAATGGAGTCCCCACTGGAGCCCCATGCAGGACTCCAGTCAAGGTCTCCAAGAAGGCCGAATACTCCGAACTCCTGTTTGGTGCATATGCACAAACAACAGTCAGAGTTTTCCCCCACAACCCGCAGGCGTGGGGGAGGCGACCCTCTCGTCCACCGGGTAAACTCCAACACAGCGGCGCCAGCCGGGGCTTGTGAGTATCCCCACACCCGCCCGGCGCCTCACACCCTGGGCAACTCCGAGAAGAAAAGAGTCCAACCCCTATCCAGGAGTATGGTTCCAGAACCGAGACTGTGCGTGAGGTAAGCCCCACCAGATCTAACCGGTAGCGCTCCACCTCCCGCACCAGTTCCGGCTCCTTCCCCCACAGAGAGGTGACGTTCCACGCCCCCAGAGCCAGCGTCTGCCGCCCGGGTCTGGTCCGTCCGAGGCCCCTGACCTTCACTGCCACCCATGTGGCATCGCACCCGACCCCAACGGTTCCTCCCACAGGTGGTGGGCCCATGGGCTGGAGATGGGGGCCACGTAGCTTGTTCGGGCTGTGCCCGCCGGGCTCCGTGGCAAACCCGGCCACCAGGCGCTCGCCGACGAGCCCGCCGTCTGGGCCTGGCTCCAGACGGGGGCCCCGGGCTTCCTCCGGGCAGGGTCACTCCATCTCTACCTTGCTTCTTCATTGGGGTTTTTGAACCATTCTTTGTCTGGCCCCTCACCTGAGACCACTTTGCCTTGGGAGACCCTACCAGGAGCACAAAGCTCCAGACAACACAGCCCTCAGGTTCACAGAGACACACAAACCTCTCCACCACGATAAGGTGATGGTATTTTAGTATATTCACTATTGTAAAAGGACAGATACACAGGCCAATCATGATGACCTGGAATGCAAACAGATTAAGCAGTGCTTTTTTCCTCTCTTCTTCCAAAGAGCAAATTAGACAGAAGTACGTAACTACAACAGGTGCTTGTCACATTGCTTCAGTCAGTGAAGCCGTGTGATCCTGCTCTTATTTGTTCCTGATCACAATGACTGCTGGCAGTATTTTTTATTTTCTGTTAGGGTTCTGTGAAGTTGAGGACCCAAAGGCAGAGAGCAGGCAGGCAGGAGAACGTTGGAGGTGGAAGAATTATTAGTCTATAAAAACAAAGTACAAATTAACAACGGGAGTCCTGAAAGCGGCAGGCAAAAAACTAATCCAGAATGAAGAAAACAAAAACAGGGAATCCAAAAAACAAGAGCGGAAACAAACCAGAAACTCAAGAACAAAGGAAATCCAGGGAGCAAAGAACCAGACACAAACTGACTCTGGGAGACACGACAAAGACTCGTGCCGGTCGACTCCAACCTGGCGACAAGACACACACAATGATCTGACGCTGGACAAGGGGAACACCAAGACTAAATACAGAGGGTAATGAGATAATACAAGACAGGTGACACAAGGGCTGGGAAACAGGTGAAACACATTAGGACTGGGCAGAGTAATCAAACAAGGCGGGAAAACACAAGACAGGAAGTAAAACCAGACTATCAAAATAAAACAGGAAACTGAGCAAAATACAAAACAGAAAACAGACTAACCCACCAAAACCATAACATTTTCATTTTGTGCAGACAGGCCAGTGCAACTGTAACATTTAAAGTCATGAATCCAATTGCATCTGTCTTTTAGTTTGTTCCTAATTGTAATTTATTTCATCTTTTGTGAATCATTTAACAAATAATGTGAGTTGCAGTCAGTATTCCGACATTTGCCCACTGTCCTGAGCTCACCCACAAAACTCATACCTACAATAATTCACTCTGCTTTTACCTCTGCTTTTGGTCTCCACCTACATCTGAGAAAAACACTCTTGCTTTGTAGCTATTCAGGCTGTTCTCATGAACCATTCATACATATACTGTTGCTACGAAAGAAATGCACTGTAATTTGTATGTATTCCACATAGTTTTTGATGTATTGACTGCGCTGTGGACTGCATTGGAAAGTGGTCGGAGTGGATGTGTGGGTCATAAAACACAGTGCTTTTAAGCTGGGGAGCGGAGTTCGATTCTTCTGGAAAACAAAAGTATTAAACACAACATTTCGGGATGGGAGAAAAACGTGACCTTGTTTATTGCCATTTCTTTAAACCAATCACAATGGTCATGGGGGGCGCTAAGCGCCGGACGTAGCCACAGTGCCGCTGCAAAATAGCCTCGGGAAAGAACTTGTTTTGGTGGAACGTGTACATTCAAAAGTTGTTGTAGTCATGCAATAGAAAACTCAAATTGGACAGATAGTCTAGATAGCTGTCTGGATTTAACTTGCAGAGATCTAAGGAGCAGTTAACCATAGTCCTCATAAATCCACCAGAGTTTAAAATGGCAACACAAAGGAAGGGGAAGATGACGGACATCTGGCCGAAAAGAGGGAAATCCGACAGAATTTCCAGTGGCACTGGAGCAATCCCAGAAGTGGAACATCGTGGCTATAGACTACAGTATCCTTTACTTAGTGCCCTCATGTGAACATGTTTGCTTATTGCCAACAGCATAGTACAAGATGGATTATCTATTTATGATCTTTTGGCACAATTTAAATATATACTTTTTTTTTATGTGTGCATCTTATGAGCTGAATATGGATGTTTTTCATTTCATGCAGATGTGTGCATCTGTCTGGAGTATGTGTGCATTGATGTTGAGCGCATTCCGGTGATTTTCTTATCATAGCTCCCACATGGACAGGCTCAGGCTCCTGCTGGAGCTGGAGCCTGAGGTTCAACGGCCACAAAGGCATCTGCAGTCATCTTAGGCCACCTGTCACAAAGCATTCCCACAACTCCGACAAGAGAGACAAAGGAAAAATGGCAGCTGGTCAACCAATACTGGAGCTGCTTTTATTACTGGCTGTCTGGTAGCCACAGATGGAGCTAGCCTATGATAGCTACTTGTGGATTTCAAGATACTGTATGACAAACAGCTATCTCTTCAAAAAGATCAAAAGTAGGCCATATTTACTAGACTTAAGAAGAAGTGGGACCCCCTAATAGATGCAGAGCTAGGAAGTCAAAATGATTGGACTGAATCCTGTAGGCAATATGCAGTTAATCATGTCTATGCAGCATTTGAAATGAAAAGCATAAATCAATGGACGTGGACTTAAGGCAGGACCTGCATTGTAGGTTTGGCATTTAGGTTTTTCAGCACATCTAGACAAATACAGATGTTAGGGTTAGGGTTACCCTAATCCCACCCCATCTCAATACCAAGAACTAAAGTATAAAACAGTGATAATTACATAATATCACATATACATTTTTTTTAATGAACCAAGTAAATAAGTAACCTAAACAAAAATAAATAAATAAAATAATAAATCACAAATAATTCAAAATGAAGAGATATAAGAGGCATAAAACATGTAAAATGGTTGTTGAGTCTTAACAATGAGACTCAAATGAGAACTGCGAACAGCGATGGATGGGCCCTCGGGCCTCGGCGCGCGTCGGGGTTACCGGTGGACGCCGCTCCTTGCGACCGTGCATTTGCGCGGCACTCAGACGCCGCAAATCATCACCAATGAAAAGGGAAATCCCCACCGAGTTCAACGATACCTCACACAAGACTCTACGTCATGCGGTTCATTAGCGTGGCTAAATCATAGGGGGGCGGGTCAAACCATCACCAATTAAAAAGGAAGTCTCTGCTGAGTTCAATGATACCTCATACAAGACTCTACCTTAGATGGGTCAGAATGTATGAAAGGGGGCGTGGCTTGAACATAGGGGGCGGGCCAAAAAATTACCAATGAAGAAGGAAGTCTCTGCTGAGTTCAATGATACCTCACACAAGGGTCTACATTAAACAGGTCATTAGTTATAAACGGGGGCGTGGCCTAATCATAGGGGGCGGGCCAAACCATCACCAATGAAGAAGGAAGTCTTTGCTGAGTTCAATGATACCTCACACAAGGGTAAACCTTAAACGGTTGAAACGTTATGAAAGGGGGCGTGGCTTAAGCATAGGGGGCGGGCCAAACATCACCAATGAATAAGGCAGTCTCTGCTGAGTTCAATGACACCTCACACAATACTCTACCTTAAACAGTTCAAATGTTATAAAAGGGGGCGTGGCCTGAGTAAGTGGCATACATATTATAGGGGCCGGCTCAGTATCACATGTAGACCACACATTCTAAGTTTCATGTATATCGGATGATGTTTGTCATATAAGACGCATTTCCTGTTGCCAGCGAGGGGCGCTATCACCAAAAGTCAGTATTGGCCTGTAGGTGTCCTCAGGCCTGGACCCTTGTGATTTGTGAGAAATTTCGGGCAGATACGACAACGTACACTCAAGTTACAACAACTTCTTTATTCATCGCTAAACCCTCAAAATGGCCGCCACGCCCACACCGTCTGACGAAAAGTTTTTCCTTTAATAACTTTTCATCTTTAAGGTGTTGGGATGGTACACACCAAGTTTGAAGTCCATCGGATGAAATCTCTAGGAGGAGTTCGTTAAAGTATAGCACCTTGACTTTTAGGCCTACTTCCTGTTGCCACTAGGGGGCGCTATGACTTTAAGTAAATATTGGCCTTTATTTGTCCTCAGGGTTGAACTCTTATAACCTGACTCCGCCAGATGGATTGCTTTGCATTTGCTCGGCATATCCATCTGGGAACTTTCCGTTGGAGAACTTTTGGGAAGGGGCGGAAATACTGGTTAGCTGATTGGATTAACCATCTGTCTATCACCTATGTTGGTGATAGACGGCCAATTCAACCAATCAGATCCACGAAGCGTATGAAAATACAAGCACAAGCCCACCCCTGCTGCTGCAGGCAAAGCATAGCTCGTTAGCTCAGCATGCAAACATGTCGGTAAAGGATATTTGCCGTTTGTGTAACGAGAATTTAGGAATAAAAGGAACCATTTCAGGTTCACGGACCATATTCCAAAAGAAGGATCCAAGAGAAAAAAAGCATTAGCGAGCGGCTACCACTGGATAAACCATCGGTCTATCACCACCTAACCCACCTCAAAACCAACGCTGATTGGCCCGGTCGTTTGGCTAACGGCTCCAAATTTTCTCTGCCTCAAGATGCCAGACTGATCTGCGAGTGGAAAATTGGAGCTCGCGAGATCAGGACTGTCTCACAAGGCTAGGACTCTTATGAATCCTGAAAAGTTTCGAGCCAGTCGGACAATGTACACTCGAGTTACACCCACTTCCTGTTTCGGCGGCGAAACACACAAAATGGCCGCCTCGCCACAGCCACGCCCTATGACGAAAAGTTTTTCTTTTAACAACTTTTCATCTTTAACATCTTAAGATGGCACAGATGGCTCAATTTTCTTAACTTTCTAGGGGGCGCTAGCGAGCCATTTTTGTGCGCCTACAGGGCTTATTCGCAAACACCGGAAGTAGCTAACCGCGACCATATTGTTGACATGACATCTCCTGCACGCAGATTTTAGTTGAGGGGATGCAGTAGTAGCGTAATGGCTTCATCTCGTCAATATAAAGAGAAAATAAGCTTGGTTGGTGTGGACCCATATCAAATAGACCCAATAGCTTTAAGTAAAGATCCGTCCTTATTGCCAGCCGTAACTTATCCGGATATTTAGTATCTCGTGCATACAGTATCCGCATACACTTCGCAGGAGCTGAAAGCCTTCAAGTCACTTGAGTCATCTAACTACTTCATCTCTGGCAAAGTCGGCAACCTTCTTACTTTTGTTCCACCAACGACATCGTCAAACATTGTTGTGATCGCAGAGGTATGTAAAAAAACTTTTTTATGTGATGCTTAACGTTAACTTACTTGCAAAACCTGATGATGATTGCTATAGCTAACGTTAGCTTACCATCAAGGGGTCGCATCAGCTGTGTGTAATTTTTATCTTAAAGTCGACACGAGGTTTAGTAACTACTACTTAGTTTGTAACTACGTCAGCTACTAAAATTATTTACTCCACGATTACTTTGGTCATAACTTCAAGTCACAAATAAGGCAATCATGACATTTTATGATTTACACAGACCCTAGTTGTTACTCAGAGTAATGTTGTAACTTATCTCCGTGGTGCAACATTTTATTTTAGTGAAGCATAAATCACAACTTAGTAATACTTTACGTTGTAATTAAGCTACTTTTGAACCTACACACAGCTGGTGCAACAGGCTGCAGAATAACATCTGAAACTATTGCGTTTGTTGTCATTATACTTTCTTTCTGTTTCTGCTTCAGATATTATTTAACAATATCTGAAAACCTTTTGAAACTGTGTTTTGTGAAAATAATAACCTAGGCATGTGAATGTTTATTTGCTATAAGATAAGAATAGAAGCTGCCATACACACAATTAAAAAATGAATGTCATGCATGTATCTTGTTTGAAATTTTGAATGCAATTCTGTGTTTTTGTATTTTCATAGGTTAAACACAGTCAGAAGTTAAGTGCCCCACCTCTGCGCCCATGGGTTACTGCCCAGAAGGATGGCATTATCTTGGCTGCACAATGCACCTGCATGGCGGGATTAGGCGAGACATGTAGCCATGTTGGAGCGGTTCTTTTCGCCATCAAGGCAGCTGTTTTGCTCCGTGAGTCCCAAACTGTTACAGAAAAACCTGCATATTGGTTACTTCCAAGTGGACAACCAAAGGAAAAGTACCTTGAAGTAGAAAACATTGACTTTCACTCAAAAGCTATAATCAAAAACAGACTGGACACAACATTTTCAGAAGGGAAACCAATACAATACAAGGACAAACCAAAGCTACCTGATGTGTCAGAGCCAACAGATGCTGAGATCGCTACTTTCCTGGGAGAGCTGCATGCTACAGGTGATAAACCAGTCTTGCTGTCTGTCATAAAAGACTATGCAGAGTTCTATGCTCCAGTGTCGAATACCAATACTGGCCAGCTCCTGAGTGAGCTATTCGATGAACAGTGCATTTCTATGACAAGCGAACAGTTACTCTTACACTGTAGTACCATTGCAGTTAACATTTCTCAAAGGCAAGCTGACACAATAGAACAGCAGACAAGAGAACAGTCTAAAAGTAAAGCCTGGTATAGATTTAGGGCTGGCAGAATTACAGCCTCACGCATGAAAGCTGCTTGCTCCACACCACCTGAGAATCCATCACAAAGCCTCATCAAAAATACGTGTTATACTCTAAGCGCAGGCTTTACAAGTAAAGCAACCACTTGGGGGTGTGATCATGAACAACAGGCACTAACTTTTTATCGTCAGCAAATGCATTCACACACCAATTTCAGATGTGAGACCAGGGGTTTTGTAATAAATCCAGAACTGTCTCACATAGGTGCTACACCAGATGGGATAGTACATTGCGACTGCTGTGGTGATGGTGTAGTGGAGGTTAAATGTCCGTTTTGTGCACATGATAGCATAAGCCTCAAAGAATGTGTTGATGGCAGATTCTGTTTGGAGGAATGTAATGGCAAATTACAGCTCAAACATTCACATGCCTACTATTTTCAGGTCCAGACACAGATGCTTGTATGCAATACGGAGTTTGCTGATTTTGTTGTATGGTCAGAAAATGATGTACACATAGAGAGGATAGAACCAGATATTGAACTCTGGGAAGTAATCAAGTCAAAATCTAAGGATCTTTTTTCCAAAGCCCTACTCCCAGAGCTTGTGGGCAAACTTTTCTCAAGGCCATGTCCATTAGCAATGCCGACTGACGCAGCTGATGTGACTGAAGTGGGTCCCTCTGAAAGCAGAGAAAAACCAAGACCATCAGACATCATCTGCGTGTGCAAGCAACCATACAAAGTGTGTGACCGTGTGGTGCGTTGTCACAGTGAGGACTGCCTTCATATATGGTTCCATCTCTCATGTATGAACATGAAACGTATGCCTAATAAGAGGAGCAAATGGTACTGTTTGGTGTGTAGAGCTGGAGTGTGATGGTAAAGTATGACACATGAAATGAGGATTCTGATGTAACAGGTTTTTATTATAATTTGTATTTACAGTTCAGTGTTTTGTCATTTTATACAAAAATATGAAAATCAGTACCCTTTACATATACATGTATTAAAGGTATAGTTCATTTTAAAATGAAAATTCTGTCATCATATACTCACCCTCAAGTTGTTTCAAACTTGTATGAATTTCTTATTTCTGTTGAACACAAAGGAACATATTCATACAGGTTTGAATCAACTTGAGGGTGAGTATATGATGACAGAATTTTTTATTTTAAAGTGAACTATCCATTTAACAACCCGTTTTACAACCACACACCTCTAATCAAAAGGTACAACCGAAGAGCACATGTTGGTAAGGCAACAACACACTGTAGTTATCTTATCGATTACTGCTATCTCGGATCCTGATGTCACCAGGTAGAAGATGGGTATCTTCTCAGACAGTATTCCATATTTATTGTGCACCAATCCTATCACTCCTCTACCTGTATGCGGACGTGTGCGATTTTGCGGGTGGCCTCAACTTCAAGAGCCGACAGCTGTAGCTTTCCTCGAGTATAACTGGGTATTACAACTTTTGCACATTTTAACCCTACACTCTCTTGTATATTAAAACCTCTGTCTGCCAAGATGAAAGTACCAGGGTTAATTAGCTCGAGTAAGCCTGAGTTTTCTGTGACTTGTTTATCGGTAGTACGCCCTCCCCATGCCTTAGAGAGGAAAGAAATGGATCCCTGAGGTGTGATGCCTATAAGGTATTTGATAGTGTTATGGTGTTTATATGAAGACCAAGTGAGACTGCGTGCTGTCAAACTTGAAGGCCTCTCTATAAAAATTTCAAAACAATCAATTATTACTGTCAGTCTTGACCCAAAATGTTGTTGAAAGGTTATTGGCATAGACTTCAAAAGCTCATCTCTCCTCGGCCAAAAGATAAACTTCTTAAGTTTCACATACAAGACATGTATGACACAAACAAAGGTTTTGGACACGGTAGACTGTGAAATGCCAAATCTGTAGGCAAGGTCCTGTTCTGGGAAGTTGTGTATGGAGTCTCATCAGTACCAACACAAGTTTTTGAAAGTTGGTTAGTGAAGTTTTAATGCTGTCAGTAAGGGAACCTTCAATGAAATTATAGAGCACCATTAATGTAGCAAAACTGGGTAAACCTGTATAAAATCTGACTTTTTTCTCATCATCCCTAAGTGTGTCTATGCTTATCTTTTCTGTAGCTAGCTGACATTTCAGAGTAATATTGTCAGTAAGCAGTCTCTGGTGATCAGCTTGTATTTTAGAGCACACTTCAGATGTGCACATATCTTCCTCAACAGTCTCAAAAGCATCCATAACCTCACTGCAAGCCTCTGTAGTGCTCATCCCTGGGCTGTCTTGCTCCTGTGCCACACTCCCTGAACTTGACGCCTGTGTTCTTTGCTGCTGCACCCTATTGTACCTGGCCATTGCACATCCTTTTCTGGGTCTCTTTTCTGGGAAGTCTGTTGCTCTCTCAGCCTTTCCTGTCTGACCTGTCTCTCCTGCCAGCTTCAATGAGGGGGCCCAATCAGGATGAGTGCTGTCATGTAGATATGATGGCTTACCTAAAAGAAATCCACACAAAAGGGACTGTTCACCATCAACCTAATACAAGTCAGGGCTCCAAACTAACTTTTACTAGGAGCGCTGTAACAAAATAACAGTATCATACAAGCACTAATTCCCTATCAATGCCGGACCTATATGTTCATAGGTAAGCTACGGTAACTACTAACTGCAAATTACTGCATGATACTGATGTCTGATCATGCCCGAAAACACTGTGTAGGTATAAACTGTGTTTTGGGGATCTGGCTAACTTAAGCCCACAAAGGACATTGTATTAATACAAATGTATTAATACTAATATATCTTATTAATACTAATTTAATAATTGTCTCAATTTATGGCAGCTTCCTCTATTTTGAAAGAGCTGTTTCAGCCACTGCTTACACTTACAGCTAACCATATGTGATCAAATTATGGGGACAGACTTTGCTGTGAGGTAATGTTATGTAAAAACAGTAACGTTAGCCTACATGTGATAAAAATGAAGGGAACAGACTTTGCTGTGAGGCATATATCCCTAACTTTACCTGTGGCAAAATGATGAGAACAGACTTTGCTGTGAGGAGTTGGCTGAAAGTTTAGCCTATTTATTCTAGCTAGCCACAAGTCTCTCCTGCGCTGGCTCAACTCTTCTGTCTCCCTCCCTTCACGTTGTCTGACAGTTGGTATTGCATAAAAACTCACTCCGGGGTTCTTATTACTGTTGTTAGAACAGCCGTGTATTACACAACACACCATCGCGCCGGTAAAAAATAAATAAATTCAGCGACAATACCGACGATTTCTTGCTTGTCAATGGACAGACTGACAGTTGCCGTGGTTTCTATGTCAACAACATGGCTGCCGCGAACATTGATGACGTAGATCGAATAAGCCCTATTCCCGAAACCCTTAAAATATGTAACTATTCACCAGATTTGATGCGACCGCCAAATTTGGTGAGTTTTTGAATATATTAAGCCCCTCAAAAAGCCAATTCATTTGACGGGAAAATAATAATAATAGAAAGAAACAATAATTCCTTCAGTTTCAATAGGGCCTTCGCCGCTGTCGGCGCTCGGGCCCTAATTAAAGCTGCGAGCAGCGATGGATGGGCCCTCGTGCCTCTGCGCGCGTCGGGGTTACCGGCGGACGCCACTCCTTGCGACCGTGCATTTGCGCGGCACTCAGACGCCACAAACCGTCACCAATGAAAAGGGAACTCCCCGCCGAGTTCAACGATACCTCACACAAGACTCTACGTCATATTCATTAGCTGTGAAAGGGGGCGTGGCTAAAGCATAGGGTCCAACCATCACCAATTAAAAATGAAGCCTCTGCTGAGATGAATGATACCTCACACAAGACTCTACCTTAAATGGGTCAGCATGTATGAAAGGGGGCGTGGCTTAAACATAGGGGGCGGGCCAAACCATCACCAATGAAGAAGGAAGTCTCTGGTGAGTTCAATGATACCTCACACAAGTGTTTACATCAATCAGGCCATTAGTAATAAAAGGGGGCGTGGCTTGAACATAGGGGGCGGGCCAAACCATCACCAATGAAGAAGGAAGTCTCTGCTGAGTTCAATGATACCTCACACAAGGGTATACCTTAAACGGTTCAAATGTTATGAAAGGGGGCGTGGCTTATGCATAGGGGACGGGCCAAACCATCACCAATAAAGAAGAAACTGTTTGCATTAAATGGGGCGTGGCCTGCGTAAGTGGGCGTGGCTATATTATAGGGGGCGGCTCAGTATCACACGTAGACCACACATTCTGAGTTTCATGCAAGTGTTGGGATGGTATCGTTGAACTCGGCGGGGAGTTCCCTTTTCATTGTTGACGATTTGCGGCGTCTGAGTGCCGCGCGAATGCACTGTCCGCCGGTAACCCCGACGCGCGCAGAGGCGCGAGGGCCCGTCCATTGCTGTTCGCAGCTTTAATTGTTTCTTTCTTTCTTTCTTTCTTTCTTTCTTTCTTTCTTTCTTTCTTTCTTTCTTTCTTTTCCCGTCAAATGAATTGCCTTTTTGAGGGGCTTAACATATTCAAAAACTCACCAAATTTGGCCGTCGCATCAAGTCTGGTGAAAATTTACGTAATTTAAGGGTTTCGGGAATAGGCGCACAAAAATGGCTCACATATGTAACATGTCAAGATGTACAAAAAACTTCATTAGAGCCATACCCTAAACCCAACAGGAAGTCCGCCATTTTGATTTCAAAGTTCGAAATCAGTGCGATTTTGGCCATTTCCACATGTCGTACTTTAACAAACTCCTCCTAGAGATTTCATCCAATCAACTTCAAACTCGGTCTGTGCCATCTTAAGATGTTAAAGATGAAAAGTTGTTAAAACAAAAACTTTTCGTCATAGGGCGTGGCTGTTGCGTGGCAGCCATTTTGTGCGTTTCGCCGCCGAAACAGGAAGTGGGTGTAACTCGAATGTACGTTGTCCGATTACCTCGAAACTTTTCAGGATTCAAAAGAGTCCAACCCAGAGGACAAATAACGGCCGATATTTACTTAAAGTCATAGCGCCCCCTAGTAGCAACAGAAAGTAAGCCTAAAAGTCAAGGTGCTATACTTTAATGAACTCCTCCTAGAGATTTCTTCCGATGGATATCAAACTTGGTCTGTCTCATCCCAACACCTTAACGATGAAAAGTTATTAAAGGAAAAACTTTTCGTCAGACGGTGTGGCGTGGCAGCCATTTTGAGTGTTTAGCGATGAACAAAGAAGTTGTTGTAACTTGAGTATACGTTGTCGTATCTGCCCGAAATTTCTCACGATTGACAAGGGTCCAGGCCTCAGGACACCTACAGGCCAATACTGACTTTTGGTCATAGCGCTCCCCCGCTGGAAACAGGAAATGCGCCTTATATGACAAACATCATCCGATTTACATGAAACTTAAAATGTGTGGTCTACATGTGATACTGAGCCGACCCCTATAATATAACCACGCCCAATTACTCAGGCCACACCCCATTTTATAACTAAGCACCCATTTGGTATCATTGAACTCAGCAGAGAGTTGCTTCTTCATTGGTGATGGATTGGCCCGCCCCCTATGTTTAAGCCACGCCCCCTTTAATGAATGGTGACCCGTTTAAGGTAGAGTCCTATGTGAGGTATCAATGAACTCAGCAGAGACTTCTTTTTTTATTGGTAAAGGTTTGGCCCGCCCCCTATACTTTGGCCACGCCCCCTTTCACAGTTAATGAACCGTATGACGTAGGGTCTTGTGTGTGGTATCGTTGAACTCGGCGGGGAGTTCCCTTTTCACTGGTGACAATTTGCAGTGTCTGAGTGACGCGCAAATGCCCGGTCGCAGGGAGCGGCGTCCACCGGTAACCCCGACTCGCACAGAGGCGTGAGGGCCCGTCCATCGCTGCTCGCAGCTTTCATTTTTCTTATTATTTTTTTTTCTTACCACCAAAGGTCTATTTGAGTTTTTCCAAAAGACAGATATTGTATGTTTAGCTTGAAGAAGAGAGAAAAAAATATTATTTTGTTGGTATTATTAAGCTTTGGAATATCAGAAAACATGCCAAGGTTTTAAGCATTTAATGTTTTTAATTTCACATTCAAATTTTACCTAAAAAGTTGTCATTTTGAATATACCGGTATGTAAGTGCAAAAATTCCTGGAACATATGAATGGTTCCTTGACAGAACCATCAAGTTGTTAAAACTGTTAAACAAATAAAACAAAAATAAATAAGTATTGATCTTGGTCATAATGGCAATAACCACCAATGAACGCACAGTGGATTGGACAAATTTGTTATGGTAGAAGTTGAAGAAAGCAATTATCCTGCTATTATATCTTAATTTTACCTTTGCTTTGTTATATGTCCAAAGCATGCAATCTGAGCGTAGCAAACATTGTCAGATGGATTATGACTGACTTGCTGCTGGCTATCTCTTCAATAAGTTGCAAACTTGCAAAATATTTTTTGATATAGCCTTACATAGGTCTAAAAATTTTTTTTTTGTGAATGTTCACTTTCCACAGATCTGGATACTTTGATATCCATCAGGCATAACATTTGCAAGATTACTGCGCCACTTGAATTTTCATTCTCGCTATAACTATTATACCTTAAAGAACAACTTCATAGCAGGTGGCTCATTCTCACAGAATCACAGAATATCAATTTAGATTGTGGTGTTCTTCTGTAGAGAAGCAATCAGTGGAAAAATGTGACATGTTTTTCAGACAACTGTTTATACAGGGAGAATATGTTGCGGGCACTACAGTATGATACATAACTAGTATCTTGCCTTTATATGTAGCTGTCAACACAAACGAGAGGAAACAACATTTTTATTCTTTAAAGGGAACTCAGTTTCTTCCCTACAGCAATAAATACAAGAAGAGCACTAAAGAATGTCACAATTAGTGACTTTATGGATGGATTGACTGTATGTCGGGGTTTGGGGGGTTAATTATAATAACTTTAATAGTAACTTAATTTGTTACACCTTTAAAAACAATAGTTTACAAAGTACTTTGCCAGTGGAAATAAAAGCACGGCATAAAAATCAATACATATATACACATCAAATTAATACACATACCCATAATAGTAAAAACGGAAAGATGGGGAGCTCTAAAGGACAGAACTAAATCATGATTCAATAAACAAAATGAAATTAACTTTTGACTGCGGACGTGTGCAAACTGTCAAGAGAAATACACAATCTGGAGAAGGTTATGAAACAATGACTGAAGGATACTTAGTAAAGCTAAACAGTGTATACTAGTGGCTAAAACAATCACTCATAGCTCTGAGAAATGTAACCTCTAACATTATGTTCTTGAAGTGGACATCTTAAGGCCGGGACACACAGGGCCGAAAATCGGCTGTTGGACAGTCTGGCGAGGTCAGTGACTCGAATCTGCCCGGTGTGTCCCGTGCCGTCGTCAGTCTGGGGGGCTGTCGGCGTTCATTTTGGCCGACCTGACATGTTCAGTCGGAGGCAGGGCAGTCGGGACTCACCCGGAAATGGCGAGCGGAATGAGCGTGACTCGAGTCTCTCAAAATCTGACAAAAATCTTTTAAACTGACCTTTGTTGAGCTGAAATGAAGACAGATTCAGAAACTGCATGGCCTATTTCTCGCTTAAAATGTTTTCAGAAACATGTTTTAGTACAATATGAGATCGTATTCTGAACGAGCCGCCATGACAGTCTGGCTTTGAATTTCCGGAGAAAACAAACCCATGTGACGCGTTTGTCCAATCAGCTCCCGGTTTTCATTACTTGGGCAACAATACAGAGTATTGAAGAAAAAAATGTAGGTAGTGCATTGCTTCCACCCTTAACTATGGTAGCTAGGTGCTAGGAGGTATTTGTCCCATGTTCATACAATTTGTGTTATTTTTAATGGAATTCTAGGACATTTATCATGAAAAGATACCTAATGTGATCACCAGTCACAAAGACACGTCTTTTGGATCAATCCTTTAAACCAGCATTAAGCAACATTTTCTAGTATTAACAACAGCTCAGTTGTGAAAGTGCTGTTGATTGAAAAAATGAATTACTACTTAGCCCCCTTTAGCTCTACAGAGCAATTTAGCATTAGCTCATTGTTCAGATTTTTTCTTTGATTTGCTCTCAGAAACATCATTTTCAGGAAGATATTTTCAGTGTAAAAGCCATCTTAATCCCCCTGCAGACTACCTGCCCAGCACCAACCTGTTGACAAAGTCAGTGATAATATGTCATAGTTGTGTTTACAGCCTGTGGTACTGCCCCCAAGTGGCAAATACAATCTACTGTATTAATGCAGCTTTAAATTTAAAAATATAATTATTTTTATAGAAAGCAACATGCCTTCCATTTCACCTCCCTTGTACACAACATGTCCTCTCAGGGGAAAAAAGGTAAACATTAAAATGCATTGTGTTTTTGTAGCCTCCATCTGCCATCCTGCTCATATTTATGATATGGCCTTTAGCTTGTCGTCATCACACAACCTGCCCTCGCATGCTTATGACTTGAGAAAATGTCCCATGAGCAACATGTGTCTGACATGGCTGCTGGGAAACAGACACTCTTGAGAGTCACCATTATAAATCAATCAATCAATCAATCAATCAAATTGTCACGTGAAATCATATACAATACAATTTCAGTGAAATGTAATCCTGTCAGCTCCTACAATTTATGCAATAAAAACAGTTAGTACTGCATATCAATATCCTCCAGTAGTCAATGATAGTGAACACCATGGATCATGTTCTGTGATTGCCAGAATACAGGTTAAAAATTAAATCAACCATTATAGTGAAAAGTGTGTTAATTTCTCTTTTCCCTCCCACATTTGTAAAGGGCTTGATATTTTCCCTTGATTGTCCCTCTGCATTTCTTATAAGCAGAATTGGCTTTCTGTCTCAGGAGTAAGAAAATGACACGTGAAAAAATCTGAGAAACTCTTACAACTCATGCATTTGTAGAACACGCAAAAGAAAACCTGTGTCCATCTGTGAACGTTGTTTACCAGTTGAGATGATTTTGATACTAAAGGTTCCCTGTGGAGTTTTGGACCTCAAGCAGTGCTATGGAGCTGCTTTTCCATGAGTGGGTCCCCTTTTGTTTATCTTATGCATGAAGGTAACGCAATACACAGTCCTGTCAATGGTGTCACAGTTTTCCACTCAGGGCTCGAGATTAAGCACCTCCCGTTGTCCCGGGGGAAGAAACAAAAAGGGTTGGGGACGATGAAAATGAATTTTGGGACAATAGTTGAAAGAAAAAACCCTCCTAACTTAAAATGAACAGCGATGAAAATGAAACTGACAGCACGTTCTGTGTAGCACGCACAGTTATTATTAAACCTCCTTGACAGACATAAACACACGATTGCGCGCACACACACAGCACATAGCTAGAAACGTGAAAACAGATGCTAGTCACCGCGATTATTGACAGTCAGAGTGATGTACAATGCCAACAGCGTCCCGTGGTGGGATTCTGCTGCAATTTGTAACATTACATCAAGTAAACAACCACCAGGAAAGCTTGAACCGCAAGCCTCTGCAGCTGCAACAGGGAATTAAAACTGAGTCAGTAAGATTGCCAGTGATCTTTATTGTTTGTTTATTGTTAACGTTACCAGTTAGCCAATATTAGCCTGTTTAATGGACAGCAGTCGTTGTTTGCATTTACAGTGAGTGAGCTGACAATAACGTTATAACATTATGTTAAGACTCAAAACTCCGCAATAGCTCAAATCATGTCACTGACGTTACCATTTAACGTTACCTTCTTTCTCTTCTTCATCCCCTATGGGACATAAGGCTGCAAATAGATCTCTTTATCAGATGTTATCCATGGCAGCATACTGCGAATCTCCCCATGGCAGGTGCATGTTGCAGCTCCTCCAACTTTTAGAAACATCAGCTAGCAGATCCATTTCTAGCTTTTTGGGGGCCCTGTGTAAAACTTGTTTTGGCCAACTTCTTCTTAAGAAAGTACACCCCTGTTTTTGCCAACTTGGCCTTTGTTTGTGGTGTGACTGATTCACCTTTGGGGCCCTATCTTGCACTCAGTGCAATTGCCTTTGTACACTGACGCATGTATCATTCATATTTTGCACCCGACCCACAGCGGACTTTTCCCTCCACAGACGCACGTCGGTAAATTAGGGAATGTATTTGTGCTCCCGGGGGCGGTTCAGTGAAAAGAGGAGGTGTGTTCCGGCGCAAACGTTCCCCAGTGCTATTTTGCAGTTTCAGAAAACAATTCCGCCAATGGCGCTAGTCTAAAGTCAGTAGTGCGTTATTCAGATGCTATTTTAGGGGCGCATGCTTGGCCATAATGTAGCGTGTGCACAACGCGCATACACTTCTCTCATCTACACGGACACAGCAGTTCCCATTTTTGCAAACCATACATAATTACAAAGAAAAATATTACTGAAAATGTCCTTCAGGTGTTTGGATGGGACAGGAGGCACTTTATTAGAGGACATAAGGAGACGTGATGTTGAACTACGGTGGGATTGGACACTCCGGCGGAATCTGGTCCGGGAGTAATGCGCGATGCGCTCCTGGTGGAGCGGGTGGATGGAGATGGAGCTACTTGCGATTCACGTTTGATACTTGCGTTTCAGATCGTTAAAATAGGGCCCATAGTCTCTAATCTTTTCATATGAATTTGAATAAAAAGGTTGATGATTGATCATGTAATAATTCTTTTGATGTTTTGTTTTTGTTAAAGGTCACTTTTAATTATTCTACTTATGATAATGTAGAAAAACAAATATTTTAAATTCGGGACTGTCCACATTAATTTTTGGGATGGCTTAGATTGTATTCCACTGGTGGAACGGTGGAAACATGCCAAGATATGCTGCAATGCACCAATAAAGACAGGGAAGAAGAAGACTGCAAGCTAGTAAACATGGATGTAAACAATGCTGGATTTAAATAAAAAAAGTTTTATACATGTTTTATAAGGAAGGAAATGCATTCAACGTGTTGGTTAGACCTTAAGGATACACCTTAAAGATCCCTTCACAGAGACATTAACCTCATTACTTGGTTGTCTTTTGTTGTGTGTTGAGTCTTGGATCAGCTGAATGGATCTGAATGGAAATAGCCTAAGGTGTGAAAGGTGGCTGCATGTGTTTACTAATGGGGCGATCAAGGTGGGGATTGAGCCTGTGCCTGAAGGCATTTGTAGGCAATTGGCTCATCTTGAGTGACATCAGCCTGTCTCCACAAGCCGAGCTGAGCTGCTGATCTGTGGGGCAAAAATCGCTTTCTGCTTCTCCCAACTGTACTTGTAGAGTCAAAGCGATTTTGAGTCCTTGTAAAGCGCTATACAAATTCAATTTATTATTATTATTATTATTAGAGTGAATATAGAGGTGTTCATACTGACGGGTAGATTGTGCAAACAGCTTAATACAATGACAATTATGTTTCTTGATAGGCGGCAACCTCTCATGGCTGTAGTAATTATTGCGTGAACATACGAGGAAGTGAGGTGACGTGAAGTATGGTAAGTTGGGGTGGTGGATGGGCACAAACCAACACAATAATTTCACTCAGGAGACCATGTTTTGTGTCCTGGGTGAAACTAAAAGTCAACTGTCATTTTAAAATTCAGTTTAAAATAGAATTTTACGGACCTTAGTTTGTGATGCCATAACGTCCGTGACATCACGTTACATCCTCATTTTAGTAGTTTTGTGTAACTAATTTTAAGCCAATGTTTTAATGACCCTATATTTTTATTGCCTAAACCTAACTCGGTTTCACAATGTTTACTACATGTTTAAGATGACTTGTTACTTGAAACAGAGCGACCACATGATTACTGTCACATGATTAAATGGCCTCTGTGCGGTAGTAGAATGTTCGTATGTGTTTTTTTGGAAGCATTTTGTCACCGTGCGGCAGTAAATAGAACAGGTATATGTGTGTTTTGAATTCAACCTATAATGTCGTCTACCTAGGAGGATGTGTTAAGCAAAATGTTGAGCACTATGTGTACCCACTTGGTGTGAGAATAACGGTCAAAACGTTGGACAGTACTCACTCTCAACGGTCGCCATCTTTGCTACGTACCTGAAACTACAGGACCACCAACATATTTTCAAACATGTAAAAATGGCGGGTGTTAGGTATAAGTATAAGTTTAAGTATTTCACATAGCCGAAAGGAAGAGAGCGAGAGACTAACATGAACTGAACTCTATTGTTCTTCTCCACTAAATTTATTTTTCAAACATTCAGAACAATATCCTGTGGTCCTCAGCAACCTCTAGTGAGTAAACAGTAACTCAATACAGAACAGCAGGCGAGGAAGCTGCAGCGGCTGCGATTGAAACGACGAACACCAAACTATACTGTAGTCAGATAATTAGAAAACAAGCTGGTATATATTTTGGTGGGTGGCAATAGGTTGCAGTAATGCTCTGCCTGGTATTGGTGCAATTCACCATTTGAAGAAGAAGAAGATGAAGTGGTCAAATGTCATCATTTCCGGTTAGTGCATAACGGCCATGCAGTATTTGAGACAACACTACCCTGTTGAACTTTACAGACTTCACGTGAGTACATAGTATAACCATGTGTAATAACGGAAGTATCAGAATTGAGCTACAGCATTAGTCTTGTTAGTTAAGGAGCTTTCTATAAGGAATTTGTAAGGTAATTTGTGTTACAACACCAGTTAGAATGTTGTTTGTACCACACTGATGTCAATCATATTGTTCTATTTCGTATAGGCTTCGCCCTCTAAGCCACGCTTGGGTTTATCCCTTCGCGCATGCGCAGTTGTGAAGATTTTCTTTCCCGCCCTTGCGTGCCACACGGGCTTCAGCTACGTCCGCAATTACTGTATAAAAACAGGGCGGACCTGTTGCTCTGCTCCCACTTTTTCTTCAAGCAAGAGCAGTTATGAAGAAGGTAATGAAAACTACCAGCTCCAGCGGCGTCCGCCTCTGCCCCTCCTGCGAGGCCGGCTACATCTTCTCGCCGGACCTCCACCCCCGCTGCGAGACCTGCCTCGGCGCCTCTCATGCCGGCAAGGCTCTCACCTCCGACGCCTCTTGCCCGTTCTGCGCCCGCCTGCCTTCTAAAGAGCTTCAACGGCGGGCGGACGCTTTTCTGGCCTTTGAGGTCGACGGAGAGGGGGACGGCAGCTGGGTGGACCGACGCAACACCGTCGACGCCCTGGAACCGCCGGAAGAGGGCGTCTTCAACAGGCACGAGTCCGATGACTCGTCTCCTCCGAACGACGACTCTCTCACCGGGTTTCCTTCCTCCCCACTGGGAGGACTGGATCTGGAGACAGGGATCGATGCCTTTCCGCTACGGCTCTCCCAGTCTCCAGAACGGCCAGGGGCACCGCCTCAGCGTTCTTCCCCTCTGCCGCAGGTGGCTCCACCCTCCACCACCAAGGCTCTTTTTATGGACCTGCCGGAGATCATAAAAAGGGCGGCGGACAAGAGGGGCACAGCGCTTCCAGCGGAGCCGCCAGCCCCCTCTCGCGGCCTCCTGAGCGGTGACATCTACTCTCAGGAGCCGCCGTCCAAACGGGCCCCACTCTGGCCGCGCTTCACAGAGCTTCGGCCGTTCGTGGAGGAGGCTCTCTCTCAGCCAGGGAAACTGAGGGCGCCAGTCTCGCGCTATGCCCCGTTCACACGGGTTCATGGCGACACAGAGGCAGGCTTTCCTTCGGTCCCCCCTCTGGAGCAGAGCCTGGCGTCGATCCTGCTTCCGAAGGGTACCTTCTTCGGCCACCGGAAGCCGACCCCCCCCCGTCCCCCCAGGACCAGGTTTGCGTCCAAGTCCCTGACCGGTCTCACCAGTGTGCGGCCCAGGGCTTAGCGGCGCAAAACAACATAGCCTTGCTAGCCTCCGCCGTCTCCGCCATGGCCACCAACCCGGAGGCGCTTCCTCCGGAGCTAGCTACGGAGATCGGCAAGGCTATGACCGCCATCCTCACCCTCAGCAACGGCGACCCCGGTGGCGTTGTCGAGGATCCAGGCGTGGCAGACTGTGGCCCAGCGAAATATCTGGCTCCACATGTCACAGCTACCCACGGAGGTCAGGCGCGAGCTTCTGTACGGTCCCATAGCTCCCGATGGACTATTTGGACCTCGTCTACAGACGGTCACATCCCACCTCCACCAGGCAGCCGAAGAGGCGGAGCGGCTACGGCGGCTTGGCTCCTGGAAGGTGGCGCCTCAACAACAGCGCCACCGCTCCACCAGCCGCCATAAGAGGAAACGCCCCACAGCCTCTGCTGCGGCTGCGCCCTCCCAGGCTTCGATCTCCACCCCTCCGCCTGCCCCACCGCAGCAACAGCCGGCCCCCGACCGGCAGGCTTCACGGGGTCGAAGGATCATGAAGGCGGCCCCCACCTGGTCTAACCCGCCCCCGGAGCCACCCACCAAGCAGCGGCGACGGTGGCAATGACGGGGCGCGGGGAACGTCTGTCCCTCCACGGTTGAGAATCGGAAACACAACGGCCCTTTTAAGGGTCACTGTGCTGTTGAGTCTTTCTAAAGAGCAGTTTCCCCTCAACCTAGCAGCCCTTGTTCCCACTGAACACTACGCTGATAATATGACAGATGTTCCCCACACAAGCACAAGCACATCAGGTCACCGCTGCTCATGGAGCTGCACCGCCTCACTATGCAGACAGCGGAGCAGACGCCATGCCGCTACACTTAGCGCTGCTCAGTTCTCCTCCTCCCCCTGGCTATGCCAGCGGGATGAGGACAACGATGACCCGCCACCCTTTCTACAGGGCCCTACCATGGGCTGGGCGACACGTTCTACCCACGTCTCGCCCAGCGGCGGGACGGGCTCTGCGCTTCCTGCTAGCTATGTCTGTGAACAACACACAGACATGCGCACGCCCGCTCTCAGAGCACAGCGCGGCATGGATCAGACTGACACACATGTCAAAACTGATATCACGGGGCTACACACTCCAGTTCGCCTCCCCCCGCCTTGCTTTGCGGGCGTTATGGAGACAACTGTGTCGTCCCAGGCGGAATCAGATGCCATGACGTCAGAATTACGGGAACTGCTGTCAAAGGGAGCAATTTCCCGTGTTCCTCCGGGGGAGGAGAACAAGGGTTTTTACTCCCGATACTTTCTCACGCCAAAAAAGTCAGGAGGGTTTCGTCCCATCCTCGACCTGTCCCAGTTCAACTGGTGCGTCATGGTCCGTCCATTCCACATGTTGACTATCAAACATGTGTTGGAATGCGTGCGCCACCAAGAGTGGTTTACATCCGTGGATCTGAAAGACGCTTACTTTCACATCCAAGTCATCCCCAGACACAGGAAATTCCTGCGTTTCTTTTTCCAAGGGGCTCCTTTTCAGTACAACCGACTGCCATTCGGTTACTCACTGGCCCCTCGCACTTTTTCCAAGTGCATGGAGACGGCACTTCAGCCGCTGCGGAAAAAGGCGTCAGAGTCCTGTTTTATCTGGACGATTTGCTCATCCTGGCTCCCTCTCGAAACGGCGGCGCTACACACCGTGTCAGTCCTGCAGCACCTGCAGACACTCGGTTTCGCCATAAACTGGCAGAAAAGCGCATTGGTTCCCTCACAATCGATAGTTTATCTGGGCGTAGCGCTAAACTCGATTGTTATGAGGGCCAGGCTGTCAACGCCAAGACAAGATGCGCTGCTTTCTCTCCTGTCGCGCACCACGCCCGCCAAAAAAGGTGTCAGCGCTGTCTATCATGCGCCTTCTGGGCATGATGTCCGCGGGATACATGGTAGTACCCCTGGGGCTTCTCCACATGAGGAAAATCTAGAGGTGGTTCCTTCGTCAGCACATCGACCCCATACGCCACAAGTGGCGAATGCTGACTATCCCTCCCTCTCTGCAGTCAGACCTGTCATACTGGGGAAACCCCAGACCCTGTCAGCTGGGGTTCCTGGGCAGAGTGACGCCATACGTGACAGTGTACACGGATGCGTCCCTCACTGGCTGGGGAGGAATGTGCGAATCACAGGTGGTGGGAGGGGAATGGCCTCCTCCTCCCCTCCCACACATAAACTGCTTGGAGCTGTCCACGGTGCTGAAGGTCTTGAAGCACTTCGCCATGAGGGTAGCAGGGAGACATGTTGTGGTGCAGAAAGACAATGTCACAGCAGCGGCGTTCATAAATCGCCAGGGCGGCGTACGCCCGGCCCGGCTATTGGAAATAGCCAGGAGCCTCCTGCTGTAGTCTCACAGTCATCTGCTGTCCCTCAGGGCCGTCCACATCCCCGGGATACTAAACCGGGCGGCAGACCTAATGTCGAGGGGGGGACCCTCTCACAACGAGTGGAAATTGAATCCCACTATCGTTCGGAAGCTGTGGAGCAGGTTGAGAAAACACACAGTGCGCTCTGTGGTTTTCCTTGAGCTCACGGGACAACCCACCCCTGGGCGCGGACGCTTTCTCCCACCATCCCTGGCCCAGAACCCTCCTATACGCTTTCCCCCCGGTCCCTCTGATCCCTCGCCTCCTGGAACCCATCCAGGAGCAAGGCCAGTCGGTCATCCTGGTGGCACCGGAGCGCACAAACGCATCCTGGTTCCCGACGCTGGTCCAGCTGCAGGCGGCTCCCCCCTGGCAATTGCCGTGACACGAGGATGCCCTGTCACAGCTGGACGGCGCGATAACCCAGCGACTGTGGGGCTGGCTGCTGAGCGGGAACGCTTGCAGAGGTTAGGCTTGCCACCTGCCGTGGTGCGCACCATTCAGAGCGCGAGAGCTCCCTCTACAACAGCGTGTTACGCGGCACATTGGTCCGCTTTCCACCGCTGGTGCACGGAGAGGGAGTCAGACCCCATATCGTGCCCCCTGCCCCTCGTACTGACTTATCTCCAAACACTGGTAGATAACGACTTGGCCCCATCCACGGTCAAAGCCTACGCGGCGGCCATTTCATCTTGCCACGAAGGCTATGGAGAGAGAACGGTTTTTGCGCACCCCCTAATTAAACGTTTTTTGAAAGGGGTCCGACGGCAGAAACCTGCCGTGCGTTCTCTCACGCCCCAATGGGATCTGACCCTGGGACTCCGAGCTTTGGGGAAGCCCCCTTTCGAGCCCCTGGCACAAACCCCTCTCAGGTTGCTGTCTCTAAAAACGGCGCTCCTCCTTGCACTGACAGCAGCCAAGCGAGTGAGCGACTTATGTGCGCTGTCAGTCTCACCGTCCTGTCTCTCAATCAGAGGGGACGGGAGCACAGCCACCCTACAGCCCAACCCTTCCTTCATACCAAAAAGTTTAACAAATTCCTTTCGGTCGAGGGTTTTTTCCCTCCAGGGTTTTTTCCCCCCGCCTCATAACAACGACGCGGAGGAGGCCTCTCACAAATTGTGCCCGTGCGTGCGTTATCACAGTATGTTTTACGCATGGCGGACATAAGGCGGACACAGCAGTTGTTTGTTCACTACAGGGAACACTCCCAAGGGGCGTCCCTGTCGAAACAACGCCTGTCCCACTGGCTGTGCGAGGCTATCACCCAGGCCTATAACACAGAGGTGGCGGCGCCCGCCCAGGGCGTTCGGGCACATTCTACACGGGCTCTGTCTACATCAACAGCCCTGTTCAGAGGCATGTCAGTGGCCGAAATCTGTGCTGCGGCCTCTTGGGCATCTCCATGCCCTTTCATCCGCTTCTATTTGCGGGATGTGTCTGAGCCCTCCCTGACTCACTCGGTCCTCTCTTCTCACAACATTTAATGAGGCCCCGTCGTATGTATAATTGTATATATTATGTACATATGTATATGTTTTTGTCACTATTATACAATCACGACATGTGCCGCTTTATGTTTTCTTCTGCCCCCTCCCCTCCCCCCTACTCTGGGTGTCTGGGAGGAACTCGGGCGTCCCATAATTATCAATCATGTATTTCCCTCATCAATCATGCACGCCTGCATTCTCGGCTTGGGCTTTCAGCCAGCTAACAGGTCGTTGCCATGGCGGCACATGAGAGATAAAGTGACAGTAAGGGAAAACAGTTACTCTATGTTCCACTTGTGGGATCTGTCGCAGGTGGCATTGACTACATCAGCTTCGCCCTAACCCATAGCGTGGCTTAGAGGGCGAAGCCTATATGAAATAGAACGATAGTTACGTTATTGTAACTCCAGATTCTATGAGTATAGGCGTAGCCCTCTAAGATTCGGGCCACCTGCTCCTATTGCATTAGCTGAAGAAAAAGCTGATGTTGGGAGCAGAGCAACGGGTCCACCCTGTTTTTATACAGTAATTGCGGACGTAGCTGAAGCCCGTGCGGCACGCAAGGGCGGGAAAGAAAATCTTCACGACTGCGCATGCGCGAAGGGATAAACCCAAAGCGTGGCTTAGAGGGCTACGCCTATACTCATAGAATCTGGAGTTACAATAACGTAACTATCGATCCATTATTTGGAGGACTGTAATAAAAAAAATTGTCTATCAACAATCGCTTGTGCTTTAGAAACCTATGAACAGTGCATAACAATCTAGGTTGGAGGTGTAATTTGAGAAATATGCATAAATTGCTAGTTACCACCCAACTCATGTTACATGCATAGTTAAAACTCAGACTGGACAGCACAAGGCTCCACTGTGCTCTCATGATTGACAGAGGCTGAAGACCTTTGAATACCAATGTTAAACTTACAAATACTGCCACAGAGCAAAAGTTACCAGGTTCATTTTATGTTCTTGGTGTCAAGTACTCAGACTTTTACCAACAATTATGATAAATACTGCTAATAGCATAATACTAATAGTAATGACGGTTGTAACAAATTAATGATACATTCACTTATCATCATTACTAATATAAAGAAATGCGGCAAAATCTATCTGTAGTGCATTACTCAGCAAAACCCTTGCAAAATCGGTGGCACCTATTAAGGCGCTAAGAAATAAGAGTTTAAATATGGTCACCTTTAATGCTTTTTGAACATTTAATAGAAAATGTATAAAATAAGTTTGTAGGGAAAAAGAAGAAGAAAAATCCTCGCCAGGATTGAGGGAGGTCAGGGTGGTCGATTCTCATTTACATATTGACATTGATTTTTGTCGAAAATAGATGTCTAAAGGTGTTTTTTATGTGGATTTTTGTCTGAGCAATGATTTTATCAGGTGTTAGTCTTTTTCAGCCACCCAAACTGCCCACCTGTCAAACCTGTTATCCCATGTCCATTAGGTTCTTCTTCCTGCTATGCCTCTTTGTCCTTGTCATTTCCCAGCAATCAGAATTATTTTCTCTTCAATCGCCAAATTAGTGCCTTTTTAATACAGCTGGACTGATAAATTATGTGTTGAGTCAAATGTTCCGTAGCTGCACTCATTCCCACAAATCAAATCATCCATTTCCTCAGAAATCATTTGGAGAGAACACATTTTATACATTACTGAGTGAATAACTTTGCTATGAAGTTTCCTAATATTCTTATCTAAAATATTTTTTTCATGAAAATCACAGGCATAGTGCTAAAATATGTTTGAATATCTTGCACAAAACTGTACAGCTTCCAATGCTAACACAGTTATACTGTACATGTTAGTTATAGCATTTGTTATGATGTTTTAACAGTAGTCTATCTTTTGCGTATATTTTATGGTAATTTTTCTATTCTATATTTATGTTTTTGAATGTTTCAGTACTTGTTTATTTGTAGTTGTATTGTATTATTTGTACGCACCAAACACCAAGGCAAATTCCTTGTATGTGAAAACCTACTTGGTAATAAACTCCGCCTGATACTGTACATATACAGCATGTGTTAATTTGCTTTAGTTGGTTGTTTATCAAAACATCATCATGATCATCATGCAGCATTAAAATACCACCTACTGGTACAGAAATGTTGTGTCATAACTATAAAGTAGTTATTTCTCTAGCTGAAATAACATGTTCCAAAAAACTCACAATAGTGGCTGAATAAATTAAAAACCACTGTCAACCATTTCTAAAAAAAAAACTAAAAAACATCTGCAGTTCATGGCCACCGATTATTGTGTTCTTATGATTTGTGACATATTATTATTCTTTATCTGTAAGCTATTAATGACAGATAGTATGCCTCAGAAAACATTCTTCTTCCCTTTCCCTCATCCACACACACAGAAATGAGCAGACAAGTCTTTCGCAGCAACACCAATAATTCCAGTAACCGCTCATTGCTGGTCAGCAGACAACAATCCAATGAGATTTACAAGCAAACTATATTATTCAATCAGTTCAATTTCAATTTTGCTATATGCCAATTTAACAAATCAGAAATTTGCCACAGAAGGCTGTACAATCCTACGGCACACTGTTCTTTGACCCTTGCATCTGATAAGGAAAAACTCCCACATAAAAACCCTTTAACGGAGAAAAGTATATCCTTCAGCTGCAACACTGCTTCTATAAAACACACCCTCTGGTGAAAGTCTAACTTCCACATGCCACTGCATGTCCACACATTATTTCCTTGTACTATATAGTCCTCCTCAAAATAAATACAATAAATCTCATAGGCCTTTTTTACTGCAGATATTTTGAATAGTTGTCATGAGCCTTGACAAAAAACGGGAGATACAGTTTTTAAACTGAAATGTGTAAAGTTTATTGCTTTACCTACAAAAAGCATAGCCACTTGAGTTATGAGGAAAGTCAATCAGTGTTATCAATGTGTCAGCAGATGGATGAGTGGTTAGGTGATGAGCGAAGGGTGTTGTACAGTGTAAAACCTAAAGTAACATGGCCAAAGCAAACCAAACAGGAACCTGGTGGCAGGAGAATGGAGAGAGAGTGGGCTAGGACAGCCAGATCTTAAAGACTCATGAGAGACTGGCCACATTCATTCTTATTTGGTGTTTATTATTTTTAAGCATTATTTTATGAGCGTTCCCTATACACTGTATATACAGTATGTGTTCACTAACAAGTCTAAAACAAGAAACCATTGCAATCAGCAGTGTTTGAAATGCACCAGGCTGAAATCCATACTATTTTGAATGCGTGGTTAACAGTTTTGACAGCAGTGTGTTAGCATTTGAACAAATTGCTGTAAATCCACAGTGTTGTGCAGGTTGTTGTTAAAGTCATGGAATAAGTGTGTAGAATTTTGAAAACTGTGTTCCATCAATGAAAAATGAACTAGAGTGTGGTCCACATGAACTGCTGCTGTGAAGACTGTAGTTAGAGTTTTGCACGTTACTCCTGTTGAGCCCACTGTCATCTAGCAATCGAAAACAAAAAACTGTAAAATGTGATTACAGTCAAAATAGTCACCACCCTTACAACCTCAAACCTCCAGGCATCTTAGCCAGCCGTTTGGTGAAACAATGTCAGAAATAATGAATTTCACTGAAAGGACAAGCTATCAAACTGTCATGGCAATACCTGAACCCACACTGACACGTGCCCAAAAACAACAAATCTGACAATCCAGCTCAGTATGTCACCCACTTAGTGATCATGTGATGTAGAAATTGTCCTCAGTCAGCTTATGTGCAGGAACTTGAATCTCTGCTGGTCAGTGAGTAGCAGTCAGCAGCATTGGCAGTTCTGACAATGGCATTTGTGCTAACAACTTCATGTTCCTGTCACAATAAGCAATATGAGCTCCATTTTGCACATTGCCATTCTTCTATTATCTCTCTCAATTTGTGGACTTATTCCAAAAGAATTTCATAAAAAATAACAACACATAACACAGATTTCTTCATCATTAACCACCCACTGTTACTTTTACTTGTAACTGTTCTCCCCAACTGCTTGTGTGTGTGTGTGTGTGTGTGTGTGTGTGTGTGTGTGTGTGTGTGCGTGAAAAGGTCAGTGTGATCATTTATTAACATGCATCAGTCGTAAACATCTGCTCAGCAGAGATTTATCATTCATGAAAGTGATACCTGCGTGCTATTTAATCATTCACTCTCAGTTCATGAAACATGCCAGGTAATAAAAGTACTTCCCAATGTCAAGCTGATCACTGAATAGGCAATCAGGCTCTGTGAGGCTGTGTGACAACTGGAATAGATTTAAAGAAGTCTTTTTCATACACAGTTCAGTAAACTAGGAGATCTCTCATGAAATCCTTTTACCTCAGGCTTCTAAGTTTTAATTAATCAGAGACTGGAGGCAAATTGTTTCTGTCTTAATTAACAGTTTGGAAATAAAATAATTTCCTTACCCCACGGACTTTGTACATGATTGCAGTATTTTGTTCTAAAAACATGCTTTATATCAATAATGAGTTGTCTTCAGAGGCTCTGAATACAGAGTTAATGAGTAACAAGGGCGCTTTAATAACCTGAACCATAAAAATAAGTAATACGGTCAGATTTGATTGATTAGTTTTATGTTAACAAGTTCAACCTGACAGTTGTGTGGGAAAATGACAGCTTCTTGGCAATAATATTTCTGATATAGTACCTGATATAAACACCTTCTGATATAAATACCTTCTGCCTAGAAGCCTTTAACTTATTATTTACTGCTGGTGTAGAGTGCTGGTATAGTTATTCAAGCAATTCCATTGTCATTCAAGGCAAGTCAAATCCCCAAAAAGCTGAAAAGTACAATCAGAAACTAAGCAGTTACACTAAAGCATTAGAGTGCACTTTGGCTTTGGAGGTTGAGTAGCCTGACAACACCTTGGCATAGTTTACTGATAGCGACACAGTGGGAACATTATTTAGTCACATTACCTGCCTAGATGCAAGTCTCCAGTGACTTTTAACTTTAGTGGCTGTTACACTACATGTATACCAATATGATGCTATTAATGCTATTAAATTAAAGGTACCCTATGAAGTTTTTGACTACTAGTTTTTTTTACTAGTGGGTCTCTGTTTTGTTGTTCTTGTGCACATGTTGCTTTATTCAGTTTATAAGGTATTGTCTCAGAGCCTATTGTGAAATTAGGTTAGGGTTAGGGTTAGATAAAGTGACATAATTAACAGAGCAGCCAAAGAGCTGCATGCAGCTCAAGACCTGCAGGTTTGCCACCTGTGACCTAATCTTTCCTCGTCTAGGCCTATTTGCATATGCGCGTCAAACAGCCCGTAGGTCTACATAGGCCTATTTGCCATGGAATTTGGCAGTAATGGTGAAAAAGGGTCCTATGTTCCCCAGTCTCATACAAAGAGGGGAACATAGGACCCAGGGAACATAGGACCCGGGGAACATAGACACGCTCCCAAAAGCATCTTCTTCTCTGTAACTGCCTCCACACACTGCAGCTCAACTCCTCCTCCAATCACTAGCTTGTTGAGCTTGTTAGCATCTCTTGCCCCCAGCACACAGTAGCAGATTGCGCTGGCCAGTACAGAGTGGTAGAATATCTGCAGCATCCTTTTGCAGATGTTGAAACCTGTGAGCCTCCGCAGGAAGTAGAGCCAGCTCTGGCCCTTCTTGTAGAGGGCCTCTGTGTTTCCAGCCCACTCTAGCCGTCGTCCAGGTGCACTCCAAGGTATTTATAGAAGTGAACCACCTCAACATTGGGTCAGAGGAGGCTTAGTCCTGCAAAAGTCCACCGTCAGCTTCTTCATCTGCTAATGTTAATTGACAAGTTCTTGTTTACTTTCTTCTGTGGATATAGGTAAGGGGTTGTGCATACTGGCATGTTCATTAAGCAACTGAAAAATGCAGTTAACAGAACCACTGATAAAGAATGGAAAGATAAAAAGATGTGGGCGCTAATTACCTACTGACAGCAGCTTAGGGTGACAAGACGTCCCGATTTGACCGGGACAGTCCCGATTTTCAATTGTTTGTCCCGAGTCCCGACAAAAGCCTGTCGGGACGCTAAAATGTCCCGGTTTACACCAGGAGCGGCGTCAGCCGATTTTGCCGGGTCTTCAGCCCCGAATGTTTTGAGTTTAGCCCCGAATGTAACTTTGTCCAGTTTATTTTTCCGAGGCGAATAGAACGGGCAGCTACGTGCGGGGTCCGACCATGCTGTATTTTTTTGATATCACCTAGCAACCGTCTCTCCGTGAGGAAAGCATAGTGTCTATGGGAAAGCCGGGTGAAGTTTTGGGAGGAATCCTAGCCAAATCAGTGTAATACATTGATGCCATCAACACAAAGTGTAGGAGCGCAATGCTAATGATTTAGTTTGAAGTTCCTGTGACGTGATGTTTCCAGTCTATGGTTCAGACTCAGACACACGGAGCTCTGAAGCAGACCTGCTTGTTCCCACTGTTTCTGTTAAATGCAGCGCAGCTTCAGGTTTATGGACACGCTCAGCTGTGTTGCGTTTGTGCCCCGTTTATTTCTGTAGTTTCCGTTTTCCACCTCCGATGTCAGCGTTCAGTTACTTCTCTAGCTAAACTATTTGTCTCATTCAGAGACCAGAGACCCAAACGGGACTCTGTGTCAGTCAGGAGGTCTGAGATCTGCTGTATCAGCAGAGCAATCACGTAATGCACAGCAGACTATATGGTGCAGGCAAGCGCGGATTAATGCACAGGCTACGTAGGCTGCAGCCTAGGGGCCTAACGTGTGCAGGGGCCCCGGATTGGCCAGACAATTTATTATTATTATACTTCTTTTTTTCGGCCCATAAAAGTGTTAGGCCTAGATTGGCGTATTTTTTTTCAATTGACTCTGGGCTGGCCAAAAAACACTTTAGTCAAAAATAGACAATTTTTTTCCATACACCCCCTACTTTCACATTGAAATGGACTAGTCCATAACGCTGCGCGGCGCGAAAGATAAACACACAGTGACAGGAGAACTCATACAGAGACGAAGCAAGACGAATCTAAACGCGAAAATTAAACGAAGTTACCCGAGCGGCTCAAATAAAAGAAAAAAGATGCCGCTACGTATTTGGCAACGCTGGCAAGAATGACAAACTTTCTTTACGACTACTGTTGGGGATACAGACATGTCCAAAGCGATGAACATGCCGCTACAGCAGCAGCTGTGAAGTGGCGCTAGGTGAGGATACCAAGACAATGAAGAGGACAGCATATCTTTAAACAGCACTCTCTTTGGGATATACTGTATTTTGAAGGTGCAAAAAGTTTTGGACATGAGCAGAAATCTTGCTCAAACACATCTGAAATATTACAGTCCAGGGGTCTATTATAAATTAAAATGAATCAATGTATCATTGAGGTGAATAATTGTCATATGCACATTTAAGGAGGTTACTTCCTCACCAAAAGACGCCAAACAGGAAGAAGGAGTAGCCTAAATGATGCCTAGGCTACAGATATTTGCAGATTGCAGTATACATTGATTCAGAAAAAGGTAGAAATGTATGCATAAAAATTCACCAGAATGCAGGAAATGAAGTGGATATGCTCAAAATTTTCAATAAATAATTTTAATTCTTTTGGTGTTATTGGAATAAATAACACTTCAAAGAATATTTTTTTAGAAAAAATCTCAACATAAATCTCAAACTAAACTGAAAAAGGCTGTTGCTGCATTTTTGTTAATTTTACAGGAAAAAACACTATTATTAGATGAGGAGCCTACGATCAAAATAATGAAGTTACTGTCTGTGGATATGTCTGACCTGGGCTGGCACATGTTCACGTTAAAAAGCATGTGCGTGCACGAGCACTACGGTCACGTGCAAAGTGTCCCGGTTTTAGCTCCGGGAAATCTGGTCACCCTACAGCAGCTGCAACTGCCACACTACCAAACACTGCTGCCTACATCCCAGGAGAACTACTTTAAATGAAGGAGTAACAGTCAATTAGTCTCTAAACTGTTTCAGATAGCCAGCAGAATCAAACAAAGTTCCTAAATGTGTGTGAGATAAATTAGCCTATTTGTCAATGCCGCAAAAGTTAGCGCCTTGGGCATACCCCAATGACCTATCGCCAGAAGAAGCAACTGCTCTTGGCCACCTATGCATGCTGCTCCCAGCTATCAGTCACTATAGTGCCATTGACCCAATTTATGGCACAGATATGGCCAGGTCCACATAAATCCATTCACATCCGCTAACTCCCAGCCTGCTAGCCTTCAGTCTTCACTCTGGCATGCTAGCAACCACTATGCCTGCTAGTTTCTGCCTACCTGTACTGATGCGGCTGCCATCCCTGATCCGGTTGGTTTGCCGCCTGCTTGTCCTGATCCCTGGATTTCTATTAGTTGTCTATGGAAAAGTTGAGAAGCTGCCCTAACGCCCAGTATTCATCCTTGCTCACCTTGCTATTTTCAGTGGGTATTATAGAGTCGGCAGAGGAAGGCATGGTCCCCATGGCTCCTGACATTAATGGCTCTCCCAGCAGTTTAGTGCCACAGAACCCCACTCGGCTGTCTCTGCCGAAAACACAGCCAGACCTTCCACTCTGCTGTCCTGTCGCTGGTCTTTGCTCAGCTCTCCACTGGTCTGATCTACAGCTAAGTCATCAGTTGCCCGCTGCCTTTCCTGACCTCAAGAACCCAAGCTGCTCTCCAGAGGGGTCCCTCTTACGTCGGTGACCTTCAGGTCGTCTGCTAGAGCTGCCCTGCCCATCTGGCCGTCTTCCTGCCTGTCCTCTTCAGCTGCTCTGGACCTCCTGGTCGCATTCCAGACCTGCTCTGCCCAGCGGCCCTGCAAACTGGTGGTCCTCCAGGGGCTCCATCCGTCAGCTCTTCTCCCAGGCTGTCCGACTGAGGTTTTGTGCTCCACCTCTGTCCAGCCACCAGAGAGAGAGAGAGAGAGAGAGAGAGAGAGAGAGAGTGAGTGAGTGAGTGAGTGAGTGAGTGAGTGAGTGAGTGAGTGAGTGAGTGAGTGAGAGAGAGAGAGAGAGAGAGAGAGAGAGAGAGAGAGAGAGAGAGAGCTGTCTGTGTTTGTGTGTGATTGTGAGTGAGGCTTGAGGAGAGAGCGACAGACCAGAAGGAGAGTAGAATGAGAGAGCAGCACATTGTTCACACTCCACTCAAGACACTGATCTGCGTTTAAACCAGGGAAAAACAACAAGGGAACACATTTAAGGTAAGCAGATTTACGCTCTTTGGAAAGGTATTTATCACAGTTACTGTATTGTGTATCCATTATTGATTATAAAAATCACTTTATAATTCAGTGCCTCAAAAATATAGAGAACATATATCTTGGTGAGTAACATATTGTACTGTAATCAACTTTATATAATTAAATCTATTTTGTAATTCACTCTTTTATCTTGATTTACCAAAGTGGTATCTTTAGCTACTGCCAAGTTGAGCATAACAGGATTGTGGGGGGAAATTACTTTAATTTCATTGAAGTAAAACCCCTGAAATGTCATTATCAGAGTACAGAATCTAGGCAAGAATGAGAACAAATGATGTTCTGTTGAACACCAAACCTTTCTAAATGCAAACTTACTCAGTGTCCTGGTGGCTCATTCAGCCAAAATTAATACAATGTAAATAAGATAGTATGTATAGTATATATCTCTCCTAGATGCTCTTTCCTCCTACAGCTTTTAACTTTGAAACAATACCAAATCTGAATAATTGAGTATAACTGTACAAATAAAAAAAAAAATGACAGTGACCAGAGAAGCACATCATCTTGGAGTCATAATTTGAAGCGGGTGCATAAATATCAAATGAAGTCATGAAAGGTGCAGCTAATGCAGAATAGAGAGACAGAGATGGTCTGTCTCATCAGTGCATCAGGTGATGGATCAAAATGTCTGCGGTTATTAAAGTGATTTCTTAAAATTACTTGTGAGAGGTGCTTCTGAAAAACTCCACATTCAGGTTTTGCACAATTCCCACAGATTACACTTGACTACGTAGAAACGTAAGCAAGTAAAAGTAAGCAGAAGCGAGCATTCATGCACTTAAACACATTTCCACAATTATTTCTTTGGATAATAGTTTGGCTTTTTGCCTTTATTTAGTACAGCTGAAGATTTGACAGTAGAGCAGGGGGATTCTTGTTTGTAATGAGCTATATACTCTAGGCAGGACTTGTAAACACAGAGCCACTCTAAATGTTCTGCATTTTACTGCATCCACTGCAGAATGTAGTCAACATTGCATGTAGTTATTTGATACACCGAGGCTTTACTGTGCAAGTGAGCTTTGTAGCTACCCACTGGCTTTAAATCATGACATTCAAAAGCAGATACATTTCCCACTAGAGATCAATAAAGTATAATCTATCTACATAAACCGGAGAATTTCCATTCCTCTCATTTGATCACCTGTTGGCCAAATAAAACAGTTTGAAATCCTTAACAGACAGCCACTGTCTTTAGTTAGTTTTGGAGCAACGTGTGGTGTGACTTCGTTTCACTCATTTTGTGCAAAAACAAGTCATGACTCTCAGGCATGGCAATTAACTTAACTTTACAAACATCAAAAGACATGAAAAATGTGTTTAGCATGAGAATATTGCAATAAATCAAAAGCAATGTTGCTGAGACTTTTGAACTAGAATATTAGAGATGCACAACTTGCAGAATGCTCATGAGGAAGATATGATCCATAAATATATCAAATCCATTGTAGAGCTTGTATCCTGCAGGACTGAAATACTTATTATAGTAGTAGATCTATTTTTTATGAAGTATACTATGTTTTTCTTTGGAATATGCACTTGCATCCTACATCCTGTGTGTGTGTGTGTTAGGGTTAGACAAATAATCTATATCTGACTCTTCCTAAATTATTTTCCTCTGTCCCACAAAAAGGACATGTGTATGTAAATGTGTATTTTGAAAGGCTTAAAATAACATACACATTTAAAATCTTAATATAACATAGTTACAGTCTATTAGTTATAACATAGACTGTCATAAATAAATAAAAACTCAAGAACACAAACATTACATCTTTATAAATTTGATCACGTACCTCCCTTACTGCCATAAAACATGTTTACTGCAATTCCCCCGCATTTTGAAAAGAGAGAAAATGTATTCTGTTGGTCACATCCTCATGTATTTACATCACTAGAAAGCCCAGGATGTGATTTCCACATTACATTAGGACTCAAGTATACTGAATGCATGGTGTTTGAAATAAAGGCCTTAGTGTTATGTTCTTCACAGAGGATCTCAGGAGGAGACACTAGACACAAAATACATCCTGATGAAATGCATAAAACAGTAACTCTCTGTTGGAGAAAGAAAAGACCTCTGACTGATATATATGTAAATGTATGGAGAAATATATTTAGTGTTTAGTCCTGCTTATCATCAACAGTCAGTCATTAAACTGGCAGGAACGTTACTTTTTGTTCTTTATCATTATCCAGCTCTCACTTGAAAAATTTAAAAAATGTTCCATTTTACCTCCCAAGTCAGAAATTTACATTCAGCTATAATTCCACATTACATTCCAATTCCTTTTCCTCCTACGTCAGCTCAAGTCTAACAGAAGCCAAAGAAGTTTCTCTGTAAGCATAATCAAATGCATTTCATGTTCTATGAAATAATAATTTATACAATAATATATCAAAAATGCTTTGATATCAGTCATTTATTGATGGGATCATCAACATAACAGATGTGTTTAACTATCATCTTGTCCAAGTTCCTATAAAGCCCTTTAGCCTGGAATATAATTATTAACAAATTACTTCCTTAAACTGGAACTTCAAAAGCCTCCAAGGATTTAATAGGATGAATCACTGCTCTCTGATATGTGTTCCTTTGAACAGCAGGTACAGTACATCTGTACCTGCAATACGTCTTGGAGAATCTGCTCATTTGTCCCTGCCACTGAAATGCACAAGCAGTCGCCTAAAGGTTAAAGAAAGCTAGGCGGGTTCTGTCTCAAGGTAACAAAATCCACCTACTAACACCTCTAAAGCTCACCAAATAGCACGTTAACTGGTGTTTAATCAGTATATCTTGGATGGGAAAGGTACTTTACTGGAATCCCTGGTTACCTGGCAACCAGTCCTGGCAAATAAATAGTCTAGCACATAAACCCCCATTCCCAATTGGAAAACAAACTCAGAATAGTGATATTCGATATTTTTTCATTGTCAATAAATCCCATGCAAAGACCAAAACTAACAATAAATTGATCCTGTGTACATGAAGCCTGATATTCCTTCATTACCATAAAAACTACTTAAATACTTACAAAATACTACAAAAAAATACTTGTGTATTCATCCACGATCAAAAAATGTTCCAACAACATAGAAAACTAAACAACAGAACCCCCGAAAAAAATAGAACTATGTATTTGTGATCTATGATGATATGTGATAACTGATCTTTTTTAAATGTAAGTCTAATGTTTATTCTTAAGCTCTGCTTTGGTCTCCACCAACTCCCAGCTGAAAATATTTAGCAGCTCTTTAGCAGCTAAATGCTCCACAAACTCACTCGCAAGAAAGTGACGTGAAAATCTGCAGACTACTGATTGGTCGGCAGGGTTTCCCGTAGCACTTTGCAGTTAAGGCGGCCGACTTACAGTGGGGGAAATAAGTATTTGACCCCTTGCTGATTTTGCAGGTTTGCCCACTTACAAAGAATGCAAAAATCTACAATTTTAATCATATGTACATTCTAACAGTGAAAGACAGAATCCCAAAGAAAATTCCAGAAAATCACATCATATGAATTTATTAAAATTGATAACCATCTGATGAGGAAAAACAAGTATTTGACCCCCTGGACAAACAGCATGTTAATATTTCGTAGAAAAGCCATTATTGGCCAGCACAGATGTCAAACGGTTTTTATAGTTGGTGACAAGGTTTGTGCACATTTCGGCAGGGATGTTGGCCCACCTCCTCCCTGCAGACAGCCTCCAAATCATTCAGGTTCCGAGGTTGTCGCCTGGCAACTCGAATTTTAAGCTCCCTCCAAAGATTTTCAATCGGATTCAGGTCTGGAGACTGGCTAGGCCACTCCAGAACCTTGATGTGCTTCTTCTTCAGCCACTCTTTTGTTGCTTTGGCGGTGTGCTTAGGGTCGTTGTCGTGCTGAAACACCCATCCTCGACCCATCTTCAGCTCTCTCACTGAGGGAAGGAGATGTCGGTCCAGAATTCCACGATACATGGCCCGTCCATCCTCCCCTCAATACAATGGAGTTGTCCCGTCCCCTTGGCTGAAAAGCACCCCCAAAGCATGATGTTGCCACCCCAGGCTTGACAGTGGGGATGGTGTTCTTTAGGTTGTACTCGGTGTTCTTTGCCCTCCAAACACGACAAGTTGAGTTGAGGCCAAAAAGTTCTATTTTGGTCTCATCTGACCACATCACCTTCTTCCAGGCCTCTTCTGAGTCGTCCAGGTGGTGAATGGCGAACTTCATGCGGGCCTGTACATGTTTCTTCTTGAGCAGGGGGACTTTGCGTGCGCTGCAGGATTTCAATCCATGACGGTGTAGTGTGTTACCAACCGTTTCTTTTGTAACTGTGGTCCCAGCTGCCTTCAGTTGATTCATCAGTTCCCCCTTGTGGTTTTGGGATGATTCCTCACCGTTCACATGATCAGGGACACCCCACGAGGCAAGATCTTGTGTGGAGGCCCAGACCGAGGGAGGTTGGCGGTGGTGTGGTGCTTCTTCCATTTCCTGATAACTGCACCGACAGTTGATCTTTTCTCTCCAAGTTGCTTTCCGATTCTCTTGTAGCCCATCCCAGCCTTGTGCAGATCAACAATCTTGTCCCTGATGTCCGTAGAAAGCTCTTTGGTCTTGCCCATGTTGGTGATGTTGGATGCTGGTTGTTTGGGTGTTGACAGGTGTCTTTTTATACAGGTAACGAGGTGAGGCAGGTATATTTGATGTAGATAATTGGTTCGGATTGGGGCTGTGTCTTAAAGAAAGACTAACTGGCTTGTAGGAGCCAGAATACTTGCTGTTTGTCCAGGGGGTCAAATACTTGTTTTTCCTCATCAGATGGTTATCAATTTTAATAAATTCATATGATGTGATTTTCTGGAATTTTCTTTGGGATTCTGTCTTTCACTGTTAGAATGTACATATGATTAAAATTGTAGATTTTTGCATTCTTTGTAAGTGGGCAAACCTGCAAAATCAGCAAGGGGTCAAATACTTATTTCCCCCACTGTAGACTAAAATTATTTATTTATCTCTCTGTGCCAAATTTCGGTTCCAAAAGCCTCTGAGCACATAAGTGCAAGCTTATCTGTCCTCTCTGCATATTGACAGAGAGCGGAGCTCCGACACACACGTGCAGAGGCAATGCAAATAAAATGGTTTCAAGTCTGGTTACAGTTGTTTAAAACTTCACGCAGGCAGCGTTTGCTGCAATATGATATAATGGTGAGACTAAAGCGGTCAAGGTGACACTTCCTCTGAGACAATTCAATTCAATTTTATTTATATTATCAAATCATAACAAGAGTTATCTCAGGACACTTTACAGATACAGTAGGTCTAGACCACACTCTATAATTTACAGCAGGCACAACAGTGGTCTCTGTGCCCTGATGACTGACTGACAGGCTGAGGTTGTAAGGCAAGGCAACTTTATTTCTACAGCACCTTTCAGCAACAAGGCAATTAATTACATTCCTTTGCACTTAAGTTAGTTCTCCTTTAGTTCAATGTTCAACATGGCTTCATGAATTTGCGTAAATATACACGCCACTTTCATAAAGCAAAATGGCTTGTTATTGTACGCATTTTCAGCTATCCACGTGTATGCCTATGCTGTATACAGCTGATGTAAACATACCCACCACGTGGCCTCGCCACGTTGCGTGTTATCGCGAGAACGCGACGTACTATCGCGAGAACAACGTCACACGCCTGTAAAAAAAAAAAAGGCTTTAGTAACAAAACAGTGACAAAAACACGGAAAATAACGACAAAAACACGCTTAGGAACACAATAAATGGTTGGGTTTAGGAAAGAAACATTGGGTAAGGCTTATTAAAACAAAAACAAAAAAAAAAGTCACCCCAACCTATCTCCTTAATCAATCCCCCGTTCCTTTATACTACTCGCTACGGCGGAAATTGACTCGCAATGTAGGTCAATGGCGGCCGATTTGCGTTGATATACACGCAAAAACGCGATTATGCGTCTTGATAACACGCAAAAACGGAATACAAATTGGCGTGACATACATAAGCCAATTCATGAGATCAGTCTGCAATGTTGACAACAGGGCAGTGACCAAGTTTATTGTTAAAGGTTTTTGTCATAATGCAGTTTGCACTAAAAAGTCTTTGTTCTTTACATTCCTTTGCATTTTAGTTAGTTCAATATTAGCCTGTACACAATGTAATTTCTTTATTTATTTATTATTTATTATATGTTCATGTTGTGGCAAAAAGGTTTCCCTTTTGTTAATTTTTAAAGTTGGGATTGATACCAATCCTGAGTATCTGACTGGCGCACCCCTATTGAAAAGCACAACCAGTGTTATTAATGTTACTCTGAGTGAGCAGTGTTACCAGAATTCTTTAATTTTGATAACTGTTTTGATTGACAATTAAGGTGGAAAATAAAAGTTTTGTGTTTAATGTATTTTTGTTGATGTTGAAATGGATTTTAAAACATATGGTATTGAAAAGTAAGTATCGTTAAGGTACCGGCATCAAAACTGAGGTATCGAAATTGGCAACCTCAAATTATCCCTCTGATGGTTACTTTGCTATTAGTTTCAAGAATAGTCTGCATATTTGTGTTCACTGAAGAACCGAGGCAAAGCTTGTGAAGACTTTGAGTTATTCTTCAAGGGCAGGAAGCAGATGGCAAGCTTATTCAATCACTCAGTCTTCTGTTCACTGTCAGAAGTCAATTCAAAATGTATTGGCAGAAACAGCAGTCATAGCTAATGTAATTCATCCATCCATCCATTTATTGTCTGTAACCGCTTATGCTATTCAAGGTCAAGGAGGACTTGAGCCGATTCCAGCTGACATTAGGGGAGGAGCGGGGTACACCCTCGACAGGTCGCCAGACTATTACAGGGCTAATTTAATTCAGAGTTTGGGAAAAGGGTCAGGAAACGAAGTGAAGAGAGATACATTTCAAGATGTGAAGCAGCTCCTTCCTCATTTGTGCTGACACAAGTGCATTTGTGTCAGAACATCAAAACTTTGATTCCTGTTGAACAATTACTAGAAATCTATTTTGTATAAATGGCATTACTTTTAACTTTATTCTCATGTGTGTTCAGAACTTTTGTTTAACAACAGCATACTGATGTCTGTTTCGTCTTTTTTTTCTCAGATAACGAGTTTGATTACTTTGGCAGGATGTCTGCTTACAACTGCTCTTTTGATCTAATGGCTGAAAAAGACGGCTGGCTTTGTCCTCCTGGGGAAAAGTGTGTCAATTTGACATCTGGCATGAACAGAATCCACATTGATCTGGATGATGCATGTCTGACAGAGGAAGAGTACCTGGAGAAATATCTGGGGCCTCGTCGATCATCTGTGTTCCTTGTCATCTGCCACATCTACCTGGTCATCTTCCTGGTAGGTATGGTGGGGAATGTACTGACATGCACTGTCATTGCACGCAACAAAGTGATGTGGACGCCAACAAACTACTACTTGTTCAGCCTGGCGGTGTCAGACCTGCTGGTGCTGTTGCTCGGCATGCCATTAGAGCTGTATGAGCTGTGGCAGAACTACCCCTTCCTCCTGGGGAAGGGCGGCTGCTACTTCAAAACGTTTATATTCGAGACGGTTTGCTTGGCGTCTATCCTCAACGTGACAGCGCTGAGCGTGGAGCGCTACATTGCTGTGGTTCACCCGCTACGCGCAAAGTACGTTGTAACACGCACCCATGCCAAGCGGGTCATACTTACAGTGTGGGGTGTGTCGGTGTTGTGTGCTTTGCCGAACACAAGTCTGCATGGGATCGCCGTCCTTCACAGTCGCTCTACTAGCCCTGCTGGTAACATAACCATGGAGATCCCTGACTCAGTGATCTGTACGCTGGTAAAACCGCGCTGGATTTACAACCTGACCATCCAGGTGACCACCTTGCTATTTTTCATGCTGCCCATGCTCACCATCAGCGCTCTCTACATGCTTATCGGGTTGCAGCTGAAGCGAGAGAAGATGCGTCGGACACTGGAGGCGAAGACGGGCTTTGGACAGGACAGCTTCTGTAGTGTCAGATCACAGCAGCAGAAGGCACGTCGCCGGCAGGTCACTAAAATGTTGTGTGAGTATCAAACAAGTCTTTTTCTTTAATCTTACCCAGAGCTCACATGTAAGCAAACCTGTTCATGGGACAAAGAGCCCAATCGATAGTTGAATTTTTAGGCCAAAACAAATATTTAAGAGTTTTTAAAGATTAGATGAGCAACTTTCTTTGTGATATAAGGGGCACTATCTTGAAACAAATCCCTGCCAGCTGGAATCCCATAGTGCTCCTTGTGAAAGATGTAACACTTATTATTGTGGATGTATGTTTAAAACTTCTTCTGGCTAAGCCAGCTGACTTCCTGTTGGCTCCCTGCATACAAATCTCTGTTTAAATTTATGTTAGGCTATATTAAATAGGACTTTTTTTTTTTGGCAATGGAGTCTGGTGCCTTTTAACAAGAGCATATACAGTAATGGCTTCAGTTCCTCCAGCTGTCTAACGGCAAGTTAAATGAGTGAAAATATTCAAAATATAGCATACACTTAAACAATTAATTTTTATTTTTTTTAAATGGGCCTTTTTTTAGGTGGCTAAAATATGTTTTTCTGCAGCCCCCCGTCCACATAGTACATTGTTTAGCTTCTGTGCCAGTCCTCCTGTCTGCTTCTCCAAACTGGGGGCGTGTCCCGACCGCCATCTACTGTAGATAATACACCGACTATGGATAAGTAGCCTACCTCATACAACCCCACTTCAAAAAATCCAAGCTGTCCCTTAAAATAATGGCAGAAATATTCTGAAACAAGTCGGACAGCTGCAATTTTATAAAACTGTAGCACTGACGGGAGACGGGCTCCAAAATAAATTGCAGTTTATTATTTTATTTGAACACTTTCAATCAATTTGTATCATTGGGAATAAACAATTGAAGATTTTAGACTTGAACATTTTGTAGATATTTTCTGTGAACACTGTATACCACTGTATAACAGGGTTTGACTCAGACTCTCATAAGCCTAATGACGTAGCCCACATGTGCTTCTGTATCGCTTAGAGGTGGAGGTGAAAGCAGTGAAATGTAGAGGTGAACGTCTTTCATGGTGCATAACAATGAAGTATTTATCAACTCCTGGTCTATACAATGCTATGAAATTTAAATTCCTGGATGCACAGGTGCAGATGTTTAAATCAAAAATTCAGTCATCTACTTAAGGTTGTGTCTAGAATTCTACTCAGAGACATATACACCTCTGGGGTTATCACATCCTTATTTCGGGCAATGTTTAGTCAAGAAAGTACAATATTTAGAATCATCATTAAAAAGGTCAGAGTAATCCATGAAGATTGTCATCAATATGGCTAAAAACGTTGGAAGCTGAAAGGTCAGAGAAGCACAGAGAAGGAATGCAGTTCAAATACCAACAGTCTGTAACTACTTGATGACATACTACTACATGATGACAGCATAAACAGCTGCTGATGAGCAGTAGGGAGTTTCTGTCGGCTCCTTTCTGGACAAATAAAGGTAAATATAGGAAATTAATTCTGTGAAAATGTATTGTAAAATACTGTAAAGTAACATATAAAATATTTGTAAATAATATAATACCTAATAATCTTTTTAAAACCTCCCACAACTCCCTATATTAATAGTCAAAGTCATGCCATATACTGTGCTACATTGGATGCTTACTGGAGATGGTCATATGATATAGAATAAACCATGTTTCAGAAACAGTAAGGCCAGTTTTTTTACCTCAAATGTCAATACCTGATTTCAGTGAGTAGTTTGATAGATTTTCCCATTTTAAAACGGGAAGACAAGTCCAGTGACAACCCAATGCCTCGTGCATTTGTCCAATTAGGTATAGGATCATGTTTGTATCTGTGAGAAGGGGATATCTACAGATAATTAATATATGTGTAGTATAGCCTTGAAATAGTCTAACCCCTTGCATTGATTTGTGAAAAATGTATGCTATTTCAACCAATTCTCACAGTTTGCAAGTTTGTCCAATAATGTCAAGTAGTAAGGATATTTCCTTTTTGTTTACTGCCATTTTACAAATAAATTATTCATGGATGTAACAAGCCTTGTTTAAATGAAAATCAAACTTTGACAAACTAACTTCCTTGGAAATGGAACTGCATCAGTGACTACGTTTACATGCAGCCAATAACCCGTTCAAAACCGGAATATTAGCGATAACCCGGTCGCGCACGGCCATGTAAACACCGGCAAAAACACGAATATGCTCATATTCCGGTTTTTAAAAACCTGAATATGCTACCTGGGTTGTGTTCTGCGCATGTTCTATTTGCAAGGAATCTTGGTCTTTTGAGTAGAGGAACTTCTTGTATGCACCAGAAAACATAGTTATAATAATAATTATATACTATAATAATATAGTTATATATATATGTCAATGCAGAAAACCTGCGCGCAGTATACCAGAAGTAAACAAGAAGTAGAGGTAAACATGGCGAGACGCAGCACAGCACCACACTTTTGGAGCGAGGAGGAAACCAATTTCTTTATTAGTGTGGTGAAAACCATGAATATAATGTCTTTTGTTGACGGCAGAAAGTACAGAGATAGTGAGATTTATAAGAAGGTGACCGAAAAGTTATTGCGTCTTAAGGTTGTCCGTACGTCCAGACGCTTTTTTCCGGTCATGTCTGGTGTTTAATCCAGCAGTCAAGCTCTTTTATGAATGCCACTACAAAACCAGTAGGAGGGATCAGTATTGGGACCTATATCAATTATTAAAAACACAGATTTCAAACAAACATTTTCTAATTATGAATGTAAAGATTTATTTAACACTTATGTAAATCAAAGGCTGTGCACCCAGGACAGATATTTTCTGCATTATTGCTGAGAGCAGAGAGAGCACGTTGGCAACATCAATCAGTGTACTGCTTTTAAAATCTCCTCTACCCATGTCCCCCATTGTCTCTTCCTCTCTCTTGCTGTTTTTCCAGTCGTTTTAGTGGTGGTGTTTGGGATCTGCTGGGCCCCGTTTCACACTGACCGTCTCATGTGGAGTTTTATCATTGACTGGACTGACTACCACATAGAAATCTTCCAGTACGTGCACATCATCTCCGGGGTGTTTTTCTACCTTAGCTCAGCAGTCAACCCAATCCTGTACAACCTCATGTCAACACGCTTTAGAGAAATGTTCAAGGAGGTTATGTGCCATCGGCCACATCACATCACACCCAGAAAACACTCGCTCAGTGTCACCCGGGGGACGCTCCGCAGCACCCTGAGTGATGTGCCGCTTAGCAACGGAGCTGCTGTTGTTGAAGTCGAGGCAGAAATGGAGATGTGAGGATGAAAAATTAAACCTGTTTTTCGTGTTAAAAACATCAAGGGTATGTGAAGGGTATATGCTGTATTGTTGGTAGTATGGCATGGTGTTTCGAAAGACCATGCCCATGCATCAATCAACTGTCATCGACATCCACATTAAACAGTTGCATCAGCTAAATACCTAAAACAGTGGAAGAAGTGCAGAAAAAGCTGTCAGACTGGAGTTTAAGGCCCTGACACACCAACCCGACGCGTGCGCGAGACGTAATACGTCTCCATAACAGCAGGCGGTGCTATCTGTATTGTCGCCCAAAAAATTAAAACCGGAAATGACGATCGCGTCATGTGGGTCTGGCTTCTCCAAACGAACATAATGGCGGCTTATTCGAAATATGATCTTGTATTTTACAAAAATAGTTCACTGAAACATGTTTCTGAAAACATTTTAAGCAAGAAATAGGCCATACAGTTGCTGAATCTGTCTTCATTTCAGATCGACAAAGGTCAGTTTAAAAGATTTTTGTCAGATTTTGAGAGGTACCCGTCACTCATTGGTCATTGAGTCCGACTGCCCGCCCTCCAACCCAGCAAGTCAGGTCGGCTAAAACAAAGGCCAACAGCCCTCAGACAGACAACGGCACGGAACACACCGAACAGACTCCAGTCACTGACCTCACCAGACTGTCCAACGGACGATTATCAGTTTGGTGTGTCAGGGCCTTTAAGTGTTACAATGCTAATTATGAAAACTTCATTAGTCAAATACTGAACGTTTTCAAACACACCTTGGGAAGGCTTGGGAATGTAACACTAGAATGTCATCTTAAATTTGCAACATCCAATGTCCAATAAATGACAGTAATTAAAATTCAAACTAATTTGTTTTAAGCACTTCAGTCAGTTTTGAAAAATATGTTTAGATGATACAGTTTACAAAAATCCTGGGATTTATAAATTGAGATGAAATAGGGTGGACCAATGAATACAAAAGTTGGTCCAAGCTACAAAGCGGTTGAAAACTTTTATATACTTGTATTATAAAAACAGTAAGCATATGTAAAAGACAATGGTGTAAAGTATCAATAAACTGAAGTTTCTGGACACTCAAAAAAACAAAAAAGAACAAAAAAACACAGGATTATAAAAAATCTTAAAAAGGAAAAAGTTTAATGATCGATATAAGATTGTGCAAAAGTGAATGTCTTATTTTATTGGTGATACTGCTAGTGTAATCGTCCATGATGTAAGCTATACTGTACCGTATGTACCGTAATTATTTGATTAAATGATTTGTACTATAAATGTCAAAGATTGTTATCACTTGTTCTGTAAGGATATATTCTGTATAATGTATTGCCATGTTGTGTAGCCTACTGTTTAAAGTAGTGTTTAATGGTTGTTAGTAATTTCTGTTAAATGTCTTAATGCTTTATATTATTCAGTATGTACTTTGTGCTGAAATGTTGTCCATCTCTATAGAAAAATAATATGACTTGAAATTAATTTATAATATGAAGCAGCCTTTGTATTTTTTTTTACAAATAAAAAGCAAAAAATCATTTTTAGCATTTGTCTAGATTGTATTGAGTTTTGTATGATGAATGCTGCCAAAAATGACTTTCAAATGCTTTTAAACAATATGATGGACTACACGTTCAGGCTATATATATTGTATAGTATGTATAGGCTACTGTATTGGCTAACCTGACAGTAATGTATGCAAAAACAAACTAGTGTAAAGCCCATTAGCATCCCCTATAGCAGGGGTCTTCAAAAATGTTTAGGCCAAGGACCCCTCAGTTGAAAAAGAGATTAAGCTGGGACCCCTTACTACATATATTGTATAAAATATGAGTATAAAATATATATTGCCTATTAAACTGGGCCTACAATAACTTGTAGGGTGGCCTAAATCCTTCACACATACATTTTTATGATGCATACAACACTAAGCTATTAAAATAATAATTGTTGACATATTCATATACATCATGTTTTAATGCTAGAATGTGGCACAGTGAATCCTTAAGCTCAACTGTATCTGTGGCTGTACATATAGGCATGTAAGCCTATCATCAATGTTGTGTTTAGGTAAAAATGAAAAAAATCTTTACCACTATGATTGCAGATGTTAATTTATTTCTCTGTGAAGCTGTAATGCGCTGCTGTAGACAATGTAGGAGAAAATAAAGAGTTTGCTGTCTTGGTTCAGACTATGGAGCCTCCGTGTTATTTTATTACCTTCATAAGTATAGGCGGAACTCAAGCGATATCCTCTTACTTTTGTGCCGTAAATCGAGGCCTTCCTTTTCCTGGGATATCGTACCCGATGGAAATTTATCAGGGCATTACATTTCAGTGTACAAAGTAATTGCAGTAAGAGCAACGATGATCATAGTTTTATTAACAAAAAAAAGAAAACCTTTCACAATTCATCTGATAATTTAACATGTACACTGCTGATTTATCCACCTTTGCCATAAGATAACACACAAAGCACACTGATTGTGGTGCACATCTACTTATAAATATTTCATTCAGGGTATTATTGCACATGCCCCTCACCCACCCGCAGCACAAATGATGGCACATGTAGGACATTTGCATGACATAATCCATCTTGAAGGCGCCATGCATTTTGTTCTTGCCCCCGGTCAGATTAATAATGACAGCACTTCATTGGAGGCTGTAGCTTGCTGTGATTGGCTCCAAGCTTCTCAAGGCTTCAAAATACACATTTTGACTACGTGAGAGGTTCAGCTCCCTCTCAATTAAAATTCTGTACCTTTAAGTGGTTAGAGGACCAATTACAATACGCATCTTGAAGATAAAAGGAAACACTTAATCTTCCACATTCTTTTATTCACCTTGCACAATGAACATGGTGTGAGTATTATCTGACTGCCTGCTGATCTCTAAATTTGCATTTAGAAAAATGACTTAAAGTTATAGTGCGTAGTTTCTGTTGCCCCCATGAGGAAGTCTAAGTAATGACAACAACACTGTCGGTGTGTCCACATGATGCAAGCCTTCCATGATCGCGCATTGCCCCACACCTCCTCCTCCTTGCTAGTAGCCAAGGAGGACACGGAGGATTTAAAAAACATGATGGACTCTTCAGAAGAGGTAATTATCTTCACTTGAGTTTCTGTGCGGGAAAGTCACTGGACGACACAATCTTCTGAACATAGCCATACTGAGAAATACAGAGAGAGTTGTGTGGAGCTGATAGTCTTAATTAGCTTTGTAGCAACTTATTTGGCAATGGCTTGAATGTAACGGACGTGCATTAATATCAAAAGGTTACACACTAAAGCTTTACATTTTAAATGTATTTAATTAGCAAATTTTAACGGAAGAGTTTGACATTTTGGGGAAATATGCGTATTCGAATTCTAGCAGAGAGTCAGAAAAGAAGATCAATACCACGCTCATTTGTAAATATAAAGCTACAGCCAGCAGCCAGATAATTTTAACAAAAAAGGCTGGAAACAGGAAAACAGTCCTGTTCAGTGGTCCAAACAGTGGTTCTGTCCAACGGCAAAAAATCCACCACCAACACTTCTAATTAATCAATACAACAAAGAAAATGTAAAAACTATTTCAATCAATTTGCTTCTACTTTTTTTTTTTTTTTACAGAAGGTTATATGCTGGCCAGGCACTGTAACTACAACTGTAAATCTCCATTGGTTGTCTGAATGATTGAGAATGAATGAGACTCAAACCGATTGGATTACTAGTATGGTACAACAAGCAAAGTCCTTTCAAAGGTTGTAAGAAATAAGCGAGGTTTTTTTGTTTTTTTCACAAAATTATCAATACAGTGTATAGTATATACACACAGTATATCAGAAAACAACATGTCTCTGAAATGGCTATAAACTGTTTAAAAGGAAACAACAAGCCATAAATGACTTGAATCATGCCAGATGCTTGAAACCCTTGGACCAGTTGCCAAGATAGATTAGGCATAATAATTAGGCTAAAACTCTGGGAGCAATATTACCACTGAAATACTCCTCCAGTAAATAACAGCCAGTGATCATCTCATAGCCAACTCTCCCCTGAGGGCGAGGCGAATATCGGAAAAAAAGGCCTCATCAATGCACAGGCACAGCTTTCAACAGTATGAAAATTAGCCGACTGGTTAACACTGGCGCATTTACAGAAATGTTGATTAATGTGCATTGTCCTAATATAAATGAATAAATCTTCTTCTTCTTCTTCTATCTGTAGTAGCTTTCATCAGTAGATTGTAAATGCAGACACACAGCCTTCACTTGGACCCATTTGGAAGTGTGTGAACAAGAGCTTAACTCTGAGAGGGATATCATGTTGTCACATAAGACCAACAGACAGCTGACTCCTCAGACAGCTGAAACAAGCCTGTAGAATGTGTCTGAGCTCTCAACTGAAAACAAGGTGAAAAATATCACCATTGTGCAAGTTATATATTTTTGGGCACAGTCATCACTGTGTCTTGATGTCAGAGGATTTTCAACTAAGATGGCACTCGATGGGTGAGTAATTGTGGGGGGAAAAGACAGAGGCAAAAAGAAGGGCAGACTGAAGCTAAGGTGTTTTTTGTTGGGAAGCTTGGCAACATCAGATGTATTGCTATCAGGAATTATACCCATTTTCTCTGTTGTGGTAGGAGATCATTTTGCTTCTCTACCTCTTGGATGCCAAACAGACTTAATGTTGATTTCTTTTGATTATAATTTCTCTTGATTTCTATGATTATTCAGAATTGGTGCAAACACAGCTCTATAAAGATGCCCTTGATCATATTATTTCATATCTGAATATCTTTATTAAACTCAATTGTAGTTTGTCAGTGATCTACAGCAACAATATAAAAAAAAAAAACATCACGCAACAACTAAATTAATCCAGGAATGCAAGGTACTAGCAATCACCAGCAGTTTTTATTGCATTTACAAGTTTTGAAAGTCTTTTCATTCATTATCACATTATCAACTGCCTTGCAAATCAAGAGCACATTTCCAAATGCTGGAGAGCCCACCAGTACTGTATGTGATTCTTGTCTCCGGTTACTGACATTCATCAAATGATGTTGCTTTAGAAACTAGATAACATCTCAAATGAACTCAAAGGTGAAGACAAACATGCGTTGTCCCCTGTGTCCTCCGCAGGTCACAGGTTGAGTGGCACTTGAGTTTTCTGCACTTCATTTTAGCCCGACAAATGCAAATCAAGGTTATCTACTGAGTTACCTTATGTTGAAAATCATTTGCAGAACAACACATATTTTAATAAATAAAAAGCAAACTCAGTTTTATTCAATTTAAGATGGCACTGTGCCGAACATCAGCAAGCACAAGTGACAGATCAAAACGCATTGATGCTTCAAATTGTGACTCATTAATTAAGTGACAAGCATTTATTTAGGCCACCTGAGAAAAAATATCTATAACCAGGTATTTAAAAAAATATGTATTCTTAGAAAATGTAAAGACTGACAGTATAAATATGCAAAACATTCCTTTAAAATATTATTTTTGGTAAGAAACTGTTGCTCTTTATTTAAACTAATGTACTGCACTCTTTCATTCTTTTTACGTTCAGCCTTTCTCTGCTGAGACAATCCCCTCGTTAACGTGAACATTTCTGACACCATCCAACAGACAGCACAATCACACGTTATTTGCACAATTCTCTCTTAAATACACATTAAAGGAAAGAGGTGTTTGATCTTCCCAAGTACACTTCAGATGACAGAAAAACACTTGAAAGTATAGACAGTTTGTTTGCCAGATTAAATTGAATAACTGAATGATCGGTACAGAATAAAAACTCAATACAGAATAGATCGGGAATGAGCTCCTTTCACACTGCCAGATGTATACGTGTGTACATGTGTAAGTTGGCATTAGCGTTGCTATGATGGTACCATGTGAAGATAGCAGGAACTATGATTTGTCTTGCATTGATTGTGTTTACTCCTACTCATTTCAGAAGAATTGCGCAGTAATGTTCTTTTCAGTAACACACATCAAACAAAGCCGTTTCCACTGCAAACCTTCTCACCATGATTTCCATTATAGACAAAGTAAAGAGATGTATACCCATTTACTTTGGCTATGAATGACTGCACAACACTATTCACTTTCAGCAACAAGACAAACCTTCTCATCGTCGCTCTATAAGTGAATAAGAATTACTTCATAGTATGTAATTAAAGCCTGAAATTGAAATAGTGTTGCAGTGGTACTATCCATGGGTGAAATCTGACATTGAACAATAAATACATTCCTACGAAGGGTATGTACACAATAAGCAACAAATGAGAATCAAATAGGAGGAATTTTTCTGCCTTAAAAAAAAACATTACTGAAACATTACTGAAAATGATGGCTAGATTATCTTTTTCATAACTGGAAATAAAAAGTGCTTTATACGTACTAAAATGAGAACACCCAAACTGCAACCAATTATTATTTTTCACTCAGGCTGTAGACAATTACTGCAGTGCCACATATCCTGAGTAAGAGCCTTTAAATGTCTTTGATAACACACTGATGTTCAATCTCAGTGGGAGTCAATTAGAAAAGCTGTGAAGGCATCCAAGAGGGTCCTGTGAGATTAATGTGACACTCAGACATGTTTGGTTTTTAGGAATAAAAGCGATACATCAAATTAGACCATGATTCCGCTTCATATTTAAGCAGCTCATCCATTACATTTATTTAGTCATGGTGGGCTGAAGTAAATATGCTCTTTTATTGCTGGAAAAGAAGAGTGCTTTATACATACTGAAAGGAGAACACCCAAACTGCAATCAATTATTTTTCACCTATTAAGCATCCCTAATTATATTAACTACCAGTTCTTAATAGCCAGCCTGGAAATGTGCTAATCACTAGCTTGACGCAAATCCTGCACTCCGGGAATTAGAGCTGATTTATAAAAAGAATCCACGGAGAGGGAGGTTGATTACCATTGCACTGTTCTGAGCAATGAAAAAGAGAGACAGCCATACACTGTCAAGCTAATTCCATGTTGCCTATTTAAACTGTGGGCTTCTTTTGACAAGACAGACAGAGTATGAAAAGAAGCAACAAGCCCCAGTTGCGCTGATTAATATTTTAATATTTTCACTAAGGTTAGGTGGACTCACTTTTCATACTTTGTTCTCTCTGTTATTTACTCATCTAAACTGTCCTCTTACTTTGCAGCAGGAATTGTTTGCCTTTTTAAAACTACTCTGCAACTTTTTGAAGGTTAACCAAAACTTACAATTTATATTATGATAAATAATTAAGTTTTTTTTTTTTTTTTTTTTAAACATGTTAATGTATATCTTGATATGAAAAACCTGATTACACTAGCCTGATTACTCCGGAAGAAACCAGGAAACTGTGGCTAGTAAGTAAATGTTATCCAGGTTGTCTCAATGTGAGTCGAGTGCAGATGTGAGTTGCGCATGCTCCTATTTAAACAGTTTACAGCATAACGTGTCATACTGAAATTTGTGAAATCAATAAAATAAAAAAAAACAATAACAGAAGATGGAAATCATTTGAAAAACATTTTAGCTATCTACGATTGTTTGATTGCTAACGTTAGCTCAAAACGCCATTCAAGGTGACAGCCTTTGTTGTGTTTCATTGCTAACTAGCCAGCAGTCATTTCAAAAACGTTTTAACTATCTAGGATTGTTTGATTGCTAACGTTAGCTCAAAACGCCATTCAAGTGACAGCCTTTGTTGTTTGATTGCTAACTTGTAGCCAGCAGTGAATGAATTTCGTTATGTAGGTCCATTTTTATTGTATTGACATTACAGAAGTCTCTTGTTAGCAGGTTCTTGTAGGCTACTTGTCGCAAAGTGACGCATTGACACAGGTTTCTGACAATTCTCTGCCGTGTTTGCAGGTATGTCCTGAACTTAAGTTACATTGTAGTTAGTTAGTAATTCAAAATGAGTGTGATATGAGTGATGATCATCATGCTGAAAGGGAAAGTCTGATCAGACGCAATTCAATTTTCAATTTTATTTATAGTATCAAATCATAACAAGAATTATCTCAAGACACTTTACAGATAGAGTAGGTCTACACCATACTCTTTACAAAGACCCAACAATTCCAGTAATTCCCACAAGAGCGGTGAGGAAAAACTTCCTTTTAAGCAGAAACCTTGAGTGGTGAGGAAAACTTCCTTTTAGGGAGAAACCTTGGACAGACCCAAGCTCTTGGTGGGCAGTTGTCTGCCGGTGCCGGTTGGTGGAATGATGAACAGTGGCAATTTTAGTCACCAGCATAGCTGGACGTAGCAGGGCACTGTGCGGCATAGCAGGGCGTAGCAGAGCATAGCAGGGCATAGCAGGGTGTAGCAGGGTGTAGCAGGGTGTAGCAGCTGCAACCATGATTTAGGTGCCAATCTAATTCAGGGAAAACTGCGGGGCGAGAAAACATAAGGGTTCCAGGGAACAAGATCCCCAGAACTAGGTTAGTAACAAGCATTTGCCCACAGATGGAAAGAGATGCAGAAGCTACTCCAGCAGTTAAGACAGCCAGAAACCAAACTGTTATAGTCTATATGGGTGGTTAATTAATTTACTTTATTTAATTTATCATAGAATGCCTGCACTCTACTTTGGCAATCATTTGTTTAATATTCAAAAGAGAATAAGTTGGAAGAGTGGTTCACTGGGTAGAGCAGGCGCACATATACTGAGAGGTTTATGCCTCGATGCAGAGGTCCAGGGTTTGAATCCAACCTGTGACGATTTCCTGCATGTCTTCCCCCTCTCGCCCCCCTTTTTCACCTAGCTGTCCTATCAATTAAAGGTGTAAAAGCCCAAAATAAAAAAATAAATAAAAAATAAGCAAACACATGCTGTATTTGACAGTCAGACAACACGGCACAGCAGCTGAGATCTAAGGGAGATTATACCACAAAGGCCCTGATATCCCTAAATCCTCCCTACCAAACCCACAGAGTATCAACCCGGTTTACAGGCAAACAAAGTTTTGACCTACTCGGATGGATGGCTTGATGGATGACTGGACAGGGACACTGCTTGCAGGGAAATGATGATGGAACGTTATGGCAGCGGTCCTGCTGGGCCGGAGGAACTCTGTTTCCTCAGCTAGTTATTTCCCACGGAGTGGCAGCCAGGCTGAGCTTTGGGGTCACCACCAGACCGTTAGCGAACGTGTTAAAACCAACCCAGTCTCACGTCAGTTCGTGTTGGCATTACGAAATTAAATCTATTAGAACGTGATACCATTACGTTATTGTGAAGATTTACGTGTTGGGGTCACGTTTTTTATACTAATGTATTTCAATGAGAAGCATCTTACGTAATCACAGCACGAAACTTTCTGCCACTTGGCTGCAGCAGAGAAGCTGGATACAGCTTTGATATTATTGGTATTTTTAGCCCAATAACCGCTGTTTTAATCAACATTTATTCACCAGATCTTATCACGGTTTATATGTATTTCTTTTAATGTTATTATTTCGGTCTATTTCGGCCAGGGAAGCTGGATTGCTTTGTTGTTTATTGATATTTTTAAAACTATAACGCTACATCTTTCAACATGTATTTAGCTGTTATCATGGTATGCATTTCTTTATTTTAATCATATTATTTCGGTCTTATTACCGGTGAAATATTACAGTAAATAAGACAGAACAGTAGGCTACGATATAAGCCGAGCTGGGCGCATTCAAAGCCGATGTCCCACGATGCAATGCGGGCATTCATTCACAGAATCAGACGGCGATCAGCGTGTCTATATCGCTTCAATGTACGTAAGGGATAATGTAGAGCGTTGTTATAGCGAATACAACGACGGGGTGATCAGGACCCCGAAGCCAATCTTCTTCTAGCGGATTTATTGATAGCTCTCCTCCGGAGGGAACAAAACTGCGTCCTTGGCAACGCTCTGCTATGCATGGCAACGCTCTGCTATGCATGGCAACGGTGTGTTATACTTAGCAACGGTCTGTTATCAAGAAAATAACAGACCGCATTCTACATTAGAATATAAGCAAGCCATGTAATAAATATATATAATCAGTGGTTTTGTCAAAAGCAACAACACGTTGCTCAGTTTTGTTCCAGTAAGTTATGTAAGTTATAATAACGTTTAAAAAAAATCAGCTGAAGACTCCGTAAGTGACGTCGTAATTACCGCTCGGCGGGTTAAGGTTAGAAAAGATACAAATACATAATATTTGTAATATTGATGTTTTTGTCTAACGTTGTATTTGAGGAGTTAAACAATAAAGATAGCATCAATAATAAAATACAGTTTCATGTATTGTGTGCTCAGCCGGCCGGCGGGCGGCATCAATCTGAAACGGAATGAAGCCCAGTCACGGCAGACAGCAGAAAGAGGAGCCGAACACGTCCTCCCACCCACCCCGGAAGAACTACAAGTGCTCAAGCTTTGTAACAGATGTGTACACAAACGTGTTTTGGCATTTTTGGTACACTTCTACCTCAGCCTACTGCACACAGACACAAGTACTTTTGCATATTCTGCTAAAATAGAGACCAGAATGTGGTGCCATACCAACAATCTCATTCAAACATTTCACAAAATGAGGAGTTTCATTCATTCATTTCATTTATTTATATAGCACAAGTAAACACAACAGAAGTTGACCACTGTGCTTCACATAACAAGAGTCAGGAAAGATAATAGAATAAAACATCCTTCAGACAGCAGAAAACATAAATAAAAATAAGAATTTAGAGAAATGCATGCTCCAAGAGATAAAACTTTAGTTTGAATTTAAACTCCTATAAAGAGGACAGCAATCTCAAGGAGACGTGGAGGCTATTCCACAGCCTAAGACCAACAACAGCGAAGGCACGGTCTCCTCTTGACTTTAGACGCGAGCGTGGCTGGGACAGATTATAGTTGCTCGTGGAGTTGGTCATGACATGGGTCAGAGGGTATCAGAGGTCATAAATGATGAACCAATCAATCGGCTCTGCTCCTGCACCTTGGTGTGTATATACAACACCTTTGGCTGGAAGGCCCGTGTTGAACATACAATACATGAGACAAATACATGAAACTGTATTTTATTATTGATGCTATCTTTATTGTTTAACTCCTCAAATACTGACTGATTGCCGTCTGATTCTGTGAATGAATGCCCGCATTGCATCGTGGGACATCGGCTTTGAATGCGCCCAGCTCGGCTCATATCGTAGCCTACTGTTCTGTCTTATTTACTGTAATATTTCCCCGGTAATAAGACCGAAATAATATGATTAAAATAAAGAAATGCATACCATGATAACAGCTAAATACATGTTGAAAGATGTAGCGTTATAGTTTTAAAAATATCAATAAACAACAAAGCAATCCAGCTTCCCTGGCCAAAATAGACCGACATAATAACATTAAAAGAAATACATATAAACCGTGATATAAATGAATAAGTGAATAAATGTTGATTAAAACAGCGGTTATTGGGCTAAAAATACCAATAATATCAAAGCTGTATCCAGCTTCTCTGCTGCAGCCGAGTGGCAACAAGTTTTGTGCTGTGATTACGTAAAATGCTCCTCATTGAAATACATTAGTATAAAAAACGTGACCCCAACACGTAAATCTTCACAATAACGTAATGGTATCACGTTCTAATAGATTTAATTTCGTAATGCCATCACGAACTGACGTGAGACTGGGTTGGTTAGAACTGGTGCTTGAGCTCTGACTTTTGGCTAGTCAGAACACGAGGTTAGAGCAGAATGGTATTGTTGAACTGGAGCAGTTCAACAATACCAGACAGGGTAGAGACGTTTGAAAGTCTGATAACTAATTTGGGGAACTCAGGATGCGGTTTTGCAGCAGTTGACAATATTTTGTACACTATCACTTATTACTACAAATTGCTGCAAAAAATTTAATATTTGAGATGAAAATACCATCGTCAAAGCAGATTTGTGATGTATTTGAACTTCTAGAAGTTAGACTCACAACCCAGCTCTGCTTTGTAACCATAAATAGAGTGGCAAAACTTACTTTGGCATGTATATGTAATCAGATTATGAGTCATTTGACTAATTGATTCAGCTAAGCTTGATCACTTCTGCTCACTTCTGTCTCTTTAGTCTTTATATATAGTTGGAAAAGCATATTATTTTACAGCTGGTTTATTGAAATCCATTGAAGAGACCCAAGGGTAATTACAAAAACATAAATCTGTAAATGACCTCCTGCCTAATTGAAGACTCAATTTCATCAACAAATTACAGTGAAGAAAAGTTCCACGTTTTACTATTGTACTCAATTATTTTTGTAAAGCAGATTATAGTTGCAAATACTGTAGTTAAAAGGGAATGTGTGTTTGATGAGCAAAAGCATGCAAACCTACAACAGAATGCAATGGACTGAGACATTTTTGAGGCAAACATGCCACAAAACAACTCTTTAAGCCCTAATATCTTCTTAATAAAACAAAGATTCTCAACATCAAACTGTCTTTTCATCTTTTGGTGTCTTGTGATGATGATCAGTTTGATGGGCTTTGTTACGGACCGTCTGGTGTAGGGTTGGGTACCGAATGCGGTACTTTTACCGGTACCGACCGAATCACGTCTGCACTACCGAGTATTGGTTCACGTAAAATCAAACTGTGCCTGATTTCGGTACCTGAGAGTAAACGCAAGCTTATCTGTCCTCTCTGAATGTTGACAGAGAGCAGAGCTCCGACACACACATGCGCACGCAGAGGTGCGGACGGAGTAAACTCGAGTAAACTACGTGGGCTCTGCAGTTTTGTTGAAGTCCCAGTGAGTCACGGCGATGCCGATAAAGTGGTTGCAAGTGTGGTTACAGTTTTTCAAAACTTCACGCAGACAGCGTTTGCTGCAATATGATATTAATGGCGAGGCGAAAGCAGTCGCAGTGCTGTTGACATTACCCTTCCTCTGAGACGAGCAGGCACAACGGTGGTTTCTATGCCCTGATAATAGCCAACAGAAAATAAAACAGGCTAAAATATAATAATATACAAATACAAGAATAAAAGTTGAATAATTATTCAATTTAATAGGTTGTAGGGACAAGTTTGGGAGGAGAGAGGGAGGGGTTTTATTTTTGTTTGTGTTTAATTTCTAAATAAATAACATAATGTTCTAAGTAAATAGGTTTGGAATTATTTTTACATCTGAAATATTTTTTTTTTGTAATTACAGAGGGAAAGTACCGAAAAAGTAACGTTGGGTACCGGAACCGAATTCCAGGTACCGGTATCGGTAGTGGTATTGGTTCAGATGCGAAAGGTACCCAACCCTAGTCTGGTGTGCTCCAAAGATCCACTGATGTGAAACACCCCTTCACTATATCTATAATCTGTATAAATAGACCTACTTACAGTGGATTCTGATTAAATAAATTGATGGTGATCATTTAAAACAAGTAGGATAAAGAATTTAATATAGTATTTTTCTGTCCTCAGCTGGCGAAAAGGTCAACAAATTCATGTTAACCTTCAAGAGAAAGTAGCTAAAATAGATTTACTCTGACAGCTCTCATTCCAGCCTGTACAAACAGTTTGAAATGCAATCAAATGTCATCTGTTTCAAGTTGGCTTGGCAGTTGCATTTATTTTTAACAGAAAGTTTCAGTCATGTCACTTGTCTAGGCTGCCTATGTTTACTGGGAACCAAGAGTAGAAGTTTGAATCCCACATCTTGTTTTTTAATAACATTTTACTGTGACATAGACTTTCTCTTTCACCCAGACACTAAGGCATGCAGCTTTTTGCTGCCTGAGTGTGTAAGGCCAAAATGTTTTAACCTGCCAATACACCTTGTCCAAAAGTATTTCATTATTCTATTTGTTGCGGAAAAATTAGCAATACGGGACAGGCGTCAAGCAGTGAGAATGATTTTGTGGTCCTCTCACTTAGATTTCAATTACATTACAATTCCCAAATGGGGTTAATGAATAAATGGCAATAGCAAGAAGCTTTCAATTAGCTGCCTCAAGCACAATCACTACTGTATAATCTTTCCTACACCCTTTTGTTTTGTAATCACTACCATCCCTGATTCCAAGCTGTACTGCAATCATAAATAAGTCCAGTACATGTTTAAAGCAAAACACCATGTATAAAAGCAACGCTATTTTATTACAATTGTAAAAAAATAATACAAATGTCCGTCGTGCTACATCAAACTACTGCTTCAAAAGGAATAACATATTTAATCAAAATTGATCAATATTTGATATTTCTGATGGAAAAACCATTAAAAAAATCTGTTTCTTGTATGTGTGACAGATACTGTCCTCATTTTCATGCTAGGCCCAAGTCCTCCACGCATGAAATATGTATTATGGCCATGTGGAAAAAAAGAAAACAAAGACAAGAAAAACAAAATGCAAATTGATTTGTTTTGACTAAACTTTGGGGGAATTAATTCCCTGCACTACAAAGGAGATAAAGCAAGTGGTGCGCGTGTTGCTTTCTACTCATCTCGACAGTAATAACCTGTAATGAAGTTGACAATCAGAGACAAATACTGACCTCTACTGTAGCTGCTGTGCTAAGTCAAGCACCCAAAGTTTAGTATAAATACGCACTGTACTGCAGTACATTCAATTGTGATTACAAGCATTCTGTTAATCTAGCAGGTCTGCTGAATAGACATTAAATGTTTCTGGAAATATTGGTGGGGACATGTTTAATCTGTTAACCCTTCAAAGTGAACAACAAGTAACTTTTCTAAGAGGCCTCAGTCTTCAATAATCATCTTGCCAAGTCAGTAAACCCTGTTGAAGTCCTTCAATGTAACATCACTACTGTATCGGCATGGACATCCATCACTTCTACACTGAATATCATCTGTCTTGATGCACCAAATACATTTACAGTTACTTCAGATCAACGCACCGTGGACCCGAAGTGCTGACGGCGAGCAGTCTCATTTGGATGTTCACCTCACAGCTTTCATGTGAAAGAATTGTCATCCATCCTCTTGTCCTCAGTAGTAATAGCTTCCGAAAACTGCCACCACACAGAACAAGCTGTCCTGTACCCAGAGGTAAAACACAGTTTATTGGAGAAAAGAAAAGAGCTCCCCCCACCCCCGACATCTAAGTGAAGAGAACAAAGACACCTACGTTCATGAAGACATCTTCTGCATAGTTGTCTGTGTCAGCATCCCACAAACACCTTGAAGACATCCTGGTAAAACACATGAGACGGTCATGGATTCAATTTTAAAGGTCTAAACTACTACTTAAAAAAACCTTTTACAATGTAATGCAAAATACCCTTTAAATCAACACTATTTTTTATATTTGTTTTATATTAGTTGTTTCACTGAGTCAGAGGGAGGTTCCAACTCTGGTATTTTTGAGAACTTCATTTACATACAAGAGGTAGGCAATATATTAATAACACCTATTAATATAATTCAATCTAATAAAACACTACTAAAATACAGACACAAACATTAGTTGAGTCAATACATATCTGACAGCACTGATAAAAATCCAACATTGTGGTATTGATTTATCTAAGTTTACCTCAACTACCTACATAACCACTACATTTTATGTCACCATTTTTTTTAATTTAGCAGGGTATTTATTTACTAACTAGGGGTGTAGGAAAAAAATCAATACACTTGAGTACTGCAATATTTTATTTAGCAATACTGTATCGATTTTCAAAAAAGCAATATCAATTAAAAAAGTTGCTTTTCTTTTAGTTTATGTGCAAAAATATTCACGTAAGACGTTTATGTTGTGTTTAAAGACCCTACGGCTAGATGGCTATGCTGAGACGCACCACTAGTGTCCTTGCCTAACAGTACCTAGCAGTGCCTGACTTTTTGCTAGAAGCTAACAATGTATCTATGGCTGAACTTTGGCCTACTTTAGCATATACAAATTCACTCACTAAGAACCTGTGAACCACAATCCCAAACTGGCAGTCTGATTTTCTGTGTATTGAATTGTTTACCTAAAGTAAACGTCTGACTTTTATGCACACAGTTTTTCTAAAATTATACTTTAAAAAAATCCCAATATATCGCCTTACACACAGTATCGAAATATATTGCAATATATTGAATCGTGACCCATGTATCGTGATACGTATCATATCACCAGATTCTTGCCAATACACAGCCCTATTACTAAACATTAACATTGATGATAAAAATGTGAAGAGTCAATATTAGCTACTAGCTACTAATAACACAGCAAAAAAGAAGGCTACACATCAGGAAATACGAGTTAAATAATGCTGTCGGCTCACTGAGTCATTGAATGGAAAAATGTTCTTGGAATTCTAAAATATCTCTTCAGGACAGCAGAGAGGTAAGGAAAAGGTGTGCTTATACTGCTAGAGATTCTGTGAAATACTGTACATATAGTGTGCTGTTATTGCTTCCCTGGTCTTGTGGCTTATATTGCGGCTTGAGCATCCTCTAATTTGCTTACATTTTCTGTTAATTAACTGATGAGTTAAAAATCAAAGGTTGATGGTAAGAAGAGCCAAAGTTAGAGATAGTATCCCCACTAAAATAGTGTAGTTTTATAAAATGTAACAGCTGTTTGTTTACTACTAGCAAATTATCACTCACTTGACTCCTTGTCCTCGTTGTTCTCCAATGACAACCTGAACGACAAGCTTATATCTGTCAAACCCTGCATCTGTTAAAGAAGAGAAATGAACTGTAATAGTGTACCTCTGTAATTGTGCAACATTTTTGCAGGGACAATACAGGGATGGATACTAATATGTTACACTTACTGTGTAGCATTTACTAAGATAAAACATTTAACTAGTAGGACTTGTTTTAATAAAGACATGTTATTTTGTTGACTATATTTGTAATGACAAAAATTTAGTTTTAAACCATTTTAATAAGCTTCACTCTTTTGGCTATATTTTGTATTTAGTTCACATTGCACTTGGTTTCCTTCTCCAAGAGATTCAGCATTATCTGCCCGGCGATTTGATTTTGCCCTGCATCTCAAGATTGAGCTTGGTCTGGTGATAGCCAGACTAATTCAGCATGGTTCTGGTGATACATTTCCAAAGTAATCTAGGTTACCCCAAAAGGTTCAATCATTACTTTTTCACCATCTAATTTTGTTTAGTTCTATTTTGTTGGAGGCTCATTTTGCTTGCTGTGTATTCTGCCTACATCAGTTTGTGAATTAACACAACTGAGTAACTACTTCTGTTTTCTTACTGTTATTCAAATACAGTAGGTACAGGTATGATAGTTTTTGCTTATATTTACTGTATTTACAACAGTACTTGAATGTTCGGTCCTTTTGAGTTATAACACAAGAAAGGGAGAAAGCATCTGTCACTCACTCTTCACTTTGTCCTTAATGCCATCTGCCAGTGAACGGGACAGCTCTGGGACCTCCTCTGGATCATACAGCATCCCAGACAGTCGCTCCCTCACAATTTCACGAATGCACTCCTTCACAATGGCTGGCTTAAACCTGGATGATTAAACAATGAGCAACAAAGCAGGAGATTAACTTCAATCAGCTCCCACAGGCCACAACTGATCAACCTCTATCAGTACAGTATGGGTGAAAGAGCTGTAGAGCTGTTGTGTAAATCTGATGGTTCTATTTTTTTTATTAATGGCCCACACGATAGCTATTTGAGTAACGTGTTTTACATTCTGTAGCCTATATTTTATATTCTTAATCTTATACTTATGAAGTACGTACTTTATATTCTAATTTTAGATGTTTGTGTTTTAAATGGAGGGCCTAATTCTAACCCTAAACAGTGAAGCAGACAAGTGCATTATCGTTACGACTTATCACTTAGCTAACATTAATAACATTAGGCTGGTGTATTGACAGTATTGACGCCAATCTTGACGGTTAATGTTAAAATGGCACAACACGTTTAGTTAGTTACACTAAAAAACAACTAGCTAAATAGTGGCTAACTGAGCGAACAAACCATATATCGCTAGCTATCGTTAGCTATCTAGCTAAGTTAGCAATAAACTCGCTGGCTAAAAGCTATAACTTCACCTGTAATAAATAATATTTAACCATTTTGACCAACTCACTTGTACTGATGATTAGGTCGTATGAGGTATGTATTGGACCCCTCCATCGCACGTCAATAAAGTAACGCTAACTAGCTAGCTAGGTAAAACCATTGAACCATATAGCTACAACCATAATCGTTGCAGTTTCATCCGTTACCATAGCGACGTAATTTCCTATCTTCCGGTTTCAAAATAAGAGTACGGTAAATACGTTTGTACTGGCATCGCTTACCTAACTTCATGGCGTAGGCTACTTAGTTAACCACTTATTGAATATTTGTTTTACGTTTAGCTATATCCGATTCTAATAAAGCCTTTTTCATTTCACCTCATTGCCTTTACTTCTACATGAACTGGTATCAGTCCAGGGTTGGTATCCAAAAATGTAACCCATGGAGCCAACTCACTACCATCTTCATCATGATTTCTGAACTCCTGCTTTCAAGACAAGGCCTCATCATCAACTGCAGCCAAATCAGAACATCTCATTTGGCTGCACTTACCTGAGAAAAGCAGCACAAAAGTTCACTGATTTCAGAAGCAAATTGACTACTTTCTGGTTTTAAAGATCAGTCTCCAGCTTTGATAGCATAGGGATAGCACTATCTTGGCACATTCTCATGATGCTCACCATTCTCCCATTCTTGCTTGTTTTGGCTAAGATAGGAAGGTTAGATTTAAATGACACAAAATTAAAAGGAAAAGGTAAGGTATTTCCACATTACACTTATTGAAATCCACCAGCATTTTATCAGGTATCTCATATAGGTCAACTTAAACTATCTGCATCAAGATTTTTACCAATCCAACATGAGTAGTTAAATGCAGAGCTGAACTGCACCAGCGAGTCAACCAACACAAATCCAATAATTTTGTTTAAAACATGAAGATATATTAGAACAATTAAAGGAACTCATTTTGAATTCCAGATCAATTGTGCAAACGTCAGAAAGCCAGAGGGGTAAACATGTGTGCTCAGTTTAATTGTCTGATGTTATTGCAGCTAATTGTTGAACATGGTGTGATGCATTACATTCAGTATTGATCATTATCTACAGGCCCTTGATGATGTACAAATTACAATACCAGTAATTGAATTAGGCATACTCTCTGATCTAACATTAAAACTTAATGTTTGTATTGGTTTGTTTAATGAGCCACTGATAAGTGTTTATGTGCTTCTCCTGGAAGAGATTACATGTTTATGAGTTAATTGTTTAGTGTTAAGCACCATTGACTCTTGTAGTACCTTCACTTATAGCTGAATGTTACGCAGGATAATGTGTAAACAGCGAGGGCAGCCATGATATTGGCATCAAATAAAAAAAAAATGTAAAAAAGATTTATTGCACAATCAAGCCTGATAAAAACTTTTAATCTCTTGTTTCTAATGATACATTTTCAGAAAAAAAAGAAGTTAAAATTTAACTTATAGTTGAAATGGAACTATGCACAGTAGGAGGTAGATATTTTAGGAGTGATTGTTCTCATGGAAACAATGATGACAGTGGATCGATTTCAGTAACGTAAAATTACTTCTGCAAAATTATGTGTATGTATTTAAAAAATATATTGTAAATATTATTCTTAATCTGCAAGATAAAAGACAAAGAAGACAATGTTGCATGAATACAACTGGAAATTGTTTCAGTTTCATTTCTTTTGCAGTCCTTCACTAGTGAGTGCTTTGAAGAGATCAAAACTACACCCGAAACTTAAGGAAACCAGGTGTACACTTTTAAGTTTCATTTCCCCTTAACTCTGTAATGATAGACTTATGGTCTCTCAACCTAGGCATGATGACTCATTCTCACAAGTTGTTTGTATACTGTGCAGAACAGCTGTCAGTGTTTTGTATCTTCCTGATCCACCAGCACCACTGGAACTGACAGGATGGCAGAGCCAGAGTGGACAAGTATCTTCCAGATTACAGCAAGGGATCTTAAAGACTCCTGGCATCTGGAGTTTGATGAAAGTATTGTGCCTAACCGCCAACAACCGGGCTGGAAGAAGTCTATTGTTTATACAAGTGCACGGTCAGTGTGATGGACTAATGTTACGTATGTATGTATGTTCAGTATGGTATATGCCAGGTTAATATACTGTAAATGTTAGTTTAGTCAGTGGATGCTTTAGGCTTATTAAGGTATGAGTGTATGTCTATGTACATGCATTGTATAAGTTGTGTGGACAAAAATCACACATTATGGTGACTTACTTGTGTGTATTTTGGGGGGGAAAACTGATCCCCACAATGTAAACCACTATATTTTAGGGAACAGACTTGTTTTGGGTTTAGGTTAGGTTTGGGTAATGGTCAGGTTAGGGTTCAAGGTATCAATGTAAGTTAATGCCATGTCTAGTGTGACAAAAGCTGGGTTATAGAGTTATAGTTATATTGACGAATAAATAATGTCATTGGTAGAGTTTGACCTCAGTTGATGGCCAAAGAACCATAGGTCTTGCAAAAATGTCAGAACAAAGATTATTCTGCTGCCAAATGTTTCTATAGCTGATACTTGAGTTTTCAGTGTGACTTTGGTTGGTTGTCATTTTGTTAAAGGTTCAACTGCAGCGAGTGTGGAAGACGCTGGTCTTCCAACAAGGTGATGGTGGTCTGCAACATGCGCCGGGCATACGGGCAGGGCGTTGTAAAGCTGAGGCCCTCCCGTCAGAACTGTAAGATTTGCAGCGACGCTCCGATGGAGAAGCCAAGCATCACCTCAGAGAACATCAAACCCCTCCTGCAGAATCTGGTGGAGAAGATAAGAATCAAATGCTACAATGAAGACCTGGGCAGAAAGAAGAAGCCCTTTAGAAGCTTTGATGCCAAAAGTCCCCATGAGCCTGCTCATTGTGAGGCCTGTATGCAGGGCATCTGTCCAAAGACAAAGTTATATTAGCAAAGTGTCAGTTGTATTAGACTTTCCCTCCTGTCATTCTGTTACATTGTATTGCTTGCATCTTTTTTATATGATAAAGTGCATGTAAGCTTTCATAAATGATTTATTCTTGTTGTTTTTTTCCTGTTATCAATTTTCTTTAAAATGTTATTTTGTCTTTTCAAAAGCATTAAACAAGCCTAAACAGAAATTTGTTAGATAATCAAAGGTTATGCAAGTAATAAACTAAATGTATTTGTGATTCATGGTGTGGGTATTTTGTGTTTTCAATTAAATTGGTCTAATTTATTTATAATTTGTAAAAAAAAATATTTGAACGTGCAGGTAAATATTTTAGAAAACTGGGATATTGTACATACGTATACATAAAACCAGCAATGTTAAGCACCCTTTACTTACACTTGTAGTTCCTTCACTAATAGCTGAATGTGACTCAAGATAATGTGTAAACAGTGAGGGCAGTCATGATATTGGCTATGTATAAGAATTATTCATTGTACAATCAATCTGATAAACACTTTTAATCTCTTGTTTCTAATGACGAACAGAACAGAAATTAAAATGGGACTTTAAGTTGAAATTATGTCATGTACAGGAGAAGAAGGTAGAAATGTTTGAGGAGTGACAATCATTTCTCTATGTGGAAATGATGAGAGTGGATCAATTACAGTAAAGTAAAATTACTTCTGCAAAATTATGGCATCTGTTTGAATAAAATTATAGTATACAGTATATTAGTGTTCATCTGCAAGACAGAAGACATAGAAGACAAGGCAGCATAATACCAGCAAGTGGCAGTGTTGCATCACTACAACTGGAAAACGTTTCAGTTTCATTTATCTTACAGTCCTTCACTTGGGAGTTAATCCACACATATCTTATATGTGTGATATATTAGTAAATTAAAAGACTTCCACCCAAACCCACACAATTCTTTTTTTAAAGATTATTTTTTGTGCTTTTTTGCCTTTATTGTATAGGACGGCTCAGGGCCGGCCCTAGACTTTTGGGGGCCCTAAGCAGGATTTGGTTTGGGGACTCTCCACATTGTAACATGTTGCCACTGCACTTGGCACTAAACCAACTTTTATCGTAAATAATAGTTTAAGCACTCTTAATCTACAAATACGCATTTAAAGACTAATGTGAGACCTATTAGCAGCAACACTATCTTTAAATAGACCGGCTCTGTTATGAGCTCTATTGTGGGACATTTCAAGCGCTCTTGGGGGCCCTCTGGTAGCCACGGGGCCCTAAGCAACCACTTAGTTTGCTTATGGGTCGGGCCGGCTCTGGGACGAGAGGGATGACATGCAGCAAAGGGCAGTGGGTCAGAATCTAATCCGGCCCGCTGCAGCAAGGACTGAGCCTATGTACATGGTTGCATGCTCAACCCGGTTGAGCTACCAAGGTGCCCCTAACACAAACAAGCAAGTTACATTTTCATTGCATAGGCTTTCCCTCTCTTTATTTCGGTGTATAAACAAAACTTAAGGAAACCAGGTTTACACTTTTAAGTTTCATTTTCCCCAGACTCTATAATCATGATGAGTCATTCTCACAAGCTGTTTGTATACTGTGCAGATCAGCTGTTGTCTCATCTCTTCCTCAGCCACCAGCAACACTGACACTGACAGGATGGCACAGACAGAGTGGACATGTATCTTCCAGATGAAAACAAAAGATCTTAAACAAGGAAACACCTGGCGTCTGGAGTTTGATGAAATTATTGTACCTGACTGCCCAAACCCAGGCTGGGAGCAGTACATCAGGAACACATGTGCAAGGTCAGTGTACTGGACTACTATTAATCACTGTAGCTGTATATTATCTATTGTATTTGTTACTTAGGTTAATATAACTTTTAGTTTAGTTAATGGATTTGATTTATTAAGATATGTGTGTGTATTTATATGCACTTGTACCACTGTAATGTTTTATATATAAAGTTTTGAACAAACTGATTGCTATCTAAAGTGTTGGTGGAGTGATAGTCGCACTCTCTCAGCTTTTCCTGTTTTTTGGTGCACTAGTGCAACGTCTAGTAGTTCTACATGACGTATATAGAACCTTTAAGTTGTGTGGACAAATATCTTTGTGATTTGGGGACAAAAACTTACATTTTAGGGAAAGGATAAGGGTTAGGTTAAGGTTAAGGAAATTATATTAAGTTAATGTAATGTCCAGTGGGACAAAAGCTGGGTTATTGTAGCGTTAGAGTTAAATTGAGAAACAAAATAATGTTATTGGTAGGACCATAGATTTTGAACGACAGATAAAGAGTGTCATTTTGTTAAAGGGCCAGTTCATACTTTCTTTCTTAGACCTAACTGTATCCTATGTAATTTTCAAGGTTCAAATGCACCAAGTGTGGAAGAGGCTGGCCTTCCAACCGGGTGATGGTGGTCTTTCACATGCGCCTGACATTCGGGCATGGCGTTGTCAAAGTGAGGCCCTTCCGTCAGAATTGCAAGCAGTGCAGCGATGCTCCAATGGAGAAGGCCAGCATCACCTCAGAGAACATCGACATCCTCCTGGAGAATCTGGTGGAGAAGATAAAAATCAAATGCTACCATGAAGACCTGGGCAAAAAACAGAGGCCTTTTATTAGCCTGGATGTCAGAAGTCCCCATGAGCCTGCTCATTGTGAGGCCTGCATAGCAGGCATCTGTACAAGGAGTTGAGCTTGTGTGGCTTTTAAGCCAGCCTTGTTAATAACTTAAAAGAATAATTATTATTTGTTAGCTCATATTAAGAGTCATAATAAGACTTCCTCCTATTATTCTGTTTCATTGCATTGTGCCCTTTATATATATATGAAATCAAGTGCATGTAAGCTTTCATATTTGGCAGTCTTTAAAATATTAATTGGTCTGCCTGCACAAAGCATTAAACAAGCCTGTTTACAATCAGAAATGTGATAGATGAATAAAGCATATACAAACAAAAATCTAAATGTATTTGTGATTTGTAGTGTGGGTATTTTCTGTTTTCAAATAAATTAGTCTTATTTATGTATTAGGTAATGTGTAAATATGACGCTAAATGAGAGGAGAAGAATTCAATTTACAGTCAGTCATCTCAGTTCGTAAACATAAATTATCCAAATCCAAATACAATCAGCATAAAATACTGTAAAGGTAAAATAAACAGGAAAATAATAATTTAAACAAAGAATAAATAAATGCAAAGGTGACAGACTTCACTAAAAGTGGTGACAGCAAGTGTTCTTAATTAAATAGTTCTGGGTAGATATTAGTTGCCTTTCTTATTTGTTACCAATTTAAGAGACTCAAAGTAAATTTCAATTCAGAATAGTTTAAAGAACGGAAATGTTGTAATATTGTAGTTACATTTCAATAAAAAGTTATGTTATTTGGGATAAAGTACCATGATGAGTCTGGTGCTCTTCAATCTATTAACCATTTCACCTTAAAGGTGTAATTCAAGTCCCAGAAGTCCAGATGCATCATATTTTTAGATGATGGTGTCTATTTTTTCATTCAAAGTTCGTGAATATTCCATTTATGTCTTTACATGTTGAATTATGGACATTAAGGGAGAGGGCAGGATAATTTTTGACACTTAAAAGTGTGTATAAAATGAGTCACTGATATAAACTGATTCGTAACAGTAACAGCCTACAACACTTAAATATAAAATATAATATTTGGACAGGTAAAGGTGAGGATTTTAGAAAATGTTATATTTTGTATAGACTATATGTTTATTCTTTTTATGCATGGTAACAGCTGGGTGGTAAAGTGTCTATGGCACACAGGAAGTGATGTACGTTTCTAACAGAAGAAAAGGTTAAAAATTCAAAGAAAAGGCCATGACTGTCTATATGACTGAACATCACCACAATAGCCTCAAAGTTTCAATAAATTCAGCAGTGTCCTTCATAATAGCTACAATTTCAATGTACAAGAATTACATTGACTATTTCTGTATATGTGTAGTCAACACTGAGTCGTCAGAGTACCACATTGTGACAACTTGTTGAACAGCCATATTATAATATACAGAAAGGTTGGTTTGCAGAAGCATTGTGTGTTAACCTTGTTATTTTTGATGGACAACATTAATATAAAATGAAAAAAGGTTGGCTGGCAGGAGGTCTGGGGTGACACCAGAGGACACATGTTCTCACAGGCCATCCACTGTTTATTTGTGTATGACCAGCAGGTGTGATGCTGATGCTGCTGTGGTCAGTCCTTACCATCTGCAAGTCACACACTGAGGTACAATACATTAACAGTGGTTCATCTTTGTTTTGTACAAAACCAACTACAGGGAAAGTAGCTGCTGTGCAGTGTTTTCCATTTCCCACATCATTTGCCAGGGGTTTGTCCACATCACGCTTGGTGTACAGTGGCACTTTGTATATCTTAGTCACAAAAGGCTGAATTTAGTCTTGCAAGAGTGCATTTGCCAGGTAAGTGGTGAGTATGCCTTAGCTGTCTGGCAATGGTTATTTATGGATAAATGACTCTCCTGTTCATGCAAGTGTCAACTAAAAGAAAATGTTCCCATAAAGCAGGTGATGATTATTCTGTGTGCTCGTCAGACAACTGATAGTGAGGAAACTGCTCTTATCTGACAACTGTAGAAATCATGGCACTCAAGGATATTACACTGAAGGTAAAGAATCTTCTCCTGGTTCATATTCTATATGTTATGAAGTGTTATTTCTGAGTCTAAACACAGCATTAGTTATAATAAATACTCTCTGTAACTGATAACCATTTCTTAAATAATAATTAATCAATGGTTTTAATGTTTTAGTTGTTTAAATTGAAACAATTATTGTCATATTTGTTTCATTCTAGTCTCTCCCTCCATCAGCCAGGCCCACTGTGGTCATGTTTCTCATTCTTATACCAGGTAAGCCTTTTGGAAAGCATTGCATGTTTATACTGTAAGGTGTCAAAAAATATAAGGTTGCATAGAATGAAAAAGTGCAGGAGAATATGTATTGCATGTACAGTTACATAATGTATAATGTATGTGCAATATTGTAAGCTGAATACTGGATAATTTAAGTCCTTTGTAATGTGCATTGAACTGGAAATAAGTTCATCAAAATCCCAGTGATTACTAGAAAACTAAAGCTGAGACAACCCCCTTATTTTTTAATCCTTTTTGTTAGTTGCAGGTGTGCTGTTTTGTTGAAAATGAGTCTAAGCATGTTTATTGTTAATTTCTTATACTGCACTGTAACTTCCATTCTAGGGCTGTCCTCGACTAAAGAAATTCTTAGTCGACTAACACTTATACGATTTTGTCGGCTAATCGATTAGTTGATTTAATTGACAGAGCTGTGCGCTTTGAGAGGTGGTTAAGACTAGAAAAGCACAATATAAATATAGTTAATTAACCATCTGTAAAACTGAGTTTCTCCACAATTAATCCTGCAAAAGCACCACTTTAAATCTTGTGTTTACCATAAATGTGCTCAGAAGTTTCTTGGAAATAAGTAATTAAGCATGAATAAGCATAAAAAATGACTAATCGACAAAAGAAATCTTAGTCGACTAAGACCAAAACTACCGATTAGTCGACTAATCGACTAAGAGGTGGCAGCCCTATTCCATTCCTGCATTTCATATCTGCATTAATCTATTTTAGCAGTTTTTATATTTTAAACAGTTTTTATGTTTTATGTAAAGCACTTAGAATGGCCTTGCTGCTGAAATTTGCTATACAAATAAAGCTGTCTTGCTTATGACTTTCATTTTTGAATCTTCTTGTTAGCTGCGTGCAGTGCCATCAAGCTGAATTGTTCTCAGCCCAACCAACCAGCCCTGCTGGAGGCTCTGACTCCAGTCTTCAACCTGAGCTCCATACGACCCGTCATGAACATGACCACCTGCACCAACATCACCACAGACTTTACCATGTATGCGATACTAGGCGTGGTATGTTTCAGTTCTTTGTAGATAAGTTTGTGCCATTGCTTATTTTCATGACTAGTATCACTTATCTTAGAATAACAACTCTTCAGATGTACAGTACATTAGGCAAATCACTCACAAGTAATTTTATATATCAGGAGGCGTTATCGCGGTTTTTGTGCCTAAAAGCAGCTAGTCTCGTCTTTTCCAGGATGAAAAGGCTCAACTCTTGCTCACTTACCTTTGGCTAACTTATGTAAGTACTGCAATCATCCATTTTACGTAATGTCTCAGTCAGTGATATAGGGATATATGCGGGATTATGTTTTGTGAATGATGTGATTATTACTTATACCATACCTGCTCGGTGCACTGACAACTGTTTTGTTGTTTTTTTAGCAGTGGATGAACGAATTTGTCAGCTGGGACCCAATCAATTGCGGCACCAACATGATATCTCTTCCCAGAGAGAAGTTTTGGGTACCAGATATTGTAATCAATGAATTGTGAGTATATATATATATATATATATATATATATATATATAGTGTGTGTGTGTGTGTGTGTGTGTGTGTGTGTGTGTGTGTGTGTGTGTGTGTGTGTGTGTGTAGTGAATAAACCATGTTAGCGATACAAGAAGTAAATAGTGCATTTTCTATGACTATTAGGAACAATACACGTTTGGTGCTCTAAAGAGTATTTCCAGCAGCAGGACAGTGTTATGTGGGATTGATTCAAAATAAACTGCAGTGCCCATGTTCATTGTAATAAAGGACAACGTCAACCAATGCAATTATTTAATGTTTTCAGGTTTTGGCTAAACAGGCAATACTTGTTAGAAGGATTCATTTGTTGTTGTTTTTTTGACAAATTTAATTTAAATTCAAATTAAATTAAAGGTCTCATGTTGTAGACATTTCATTTGTAACTTCTCTGCTTGTTCCTTTCTTGCAGTATGGATGAAAACACAGCCCCCTTTGTCCCGTATGTGTATCTGTATAGCAACGGTCTAGTGCATGATGCTCAACCAGTCAGAGTTGTCAGCTCCTGTAACCTCGATATCTACACCTTCCCCTTCGATGTACAGAACTGCACTATGACTTTCGGCTCCTACATCCACTTAGGTAAGGCACTTTACCAATTGTCTCGTTTCCTTTGTTTAAAGACTTCTTTATGTCAGTTTGAACATAAGTGTCCATGGAATGTAAATGTTAGAGGCAGTAAGTAAGGCTCTTTGTCCTGATATCAACTTCTATTTAGAGACACTTAGAGTGCATATTTTGTGATACCATGGCCACTTACCAAAGGAAAAAATATTATAATAATTATGTATTTAGTAAAGTTTGTTTTTGCCTTGACTTTACCGTATAATATATTTCTCTAATCGTCTCTCCCCAGCAATGGACATGAAGATTTTCCTTGGGAAAACTCCAGAGTATATCACAGAGTACTCCAAGGAGGTGATGACCACCATGGGGGAGTGGGAGCTGCTGGATATCACCACCCACAAATACAACCATAGCCTTAACGATAGTGATTACATTGATGAGATTTCATTTCATGTAGGTTGATTGTAATGTCTGTAAATTGCAATAAATAGACCTTAAATTGCATTTCAGTCTCAGATTGTAAGAATAATGTAATCAGGTTGGAAGCAAGCAAACCTGTTGTGAAGTGACTTGCATTTTTCCAACACACTTAGAAATATCAGTCCTATTCAAATCCTAATTGAGCAGCTACAATAACAATACAGTATGTGGACAGAGTTATGAAAACATTATTTCAGAGCAAAAATTTAAAAAAGCTCAGACAGTTTTCAAATGTTCACAGAAAAGGTACCTGGCCAAGTGTTTTGTTTCTTCCCTCTGCAGATCAGAATTAGACGCCGGGCCACCCTCTATGTGGTGAACCTGCTGATCCCCAGCTGCTTCCTCATCACAGTGGACCTCTTCAGCTTCCTGCTGCCTCCCCAGACTGTGGACCGGTCCACCTTCAAGATGACCCTCATCCTGGGCTACACCGTCTTCCTGCTCATCATGAATGACCTGCTGCCGATTACCGGAAACACCATACCTCTCATAAGTCAGTGGTTTTTTTGTGTGTTTTTTAAAGATTATTTTTTGGGCATTTTTCAGGCCTTTATTGACAGGACAGCTGAAGAAATGAAAGGGGAGAGAGAGGGGGAATGATATTCAGCAAAAGGCCAGAGGTCAGAGTTGAACCCAGGCCCGCTGCTATTTACTGAAACATGTAACATTGCATCATGCTTTCAAAGCTCTTAAGCACATGGGGCTTTGGGCAGGTAGAGTGGACAAGTATTAAAGTAAGTATTAAAGCGTAACTCTCGCCAAAATGCAACCTAGAGTAAAGACTCTAGGTTGCATTTTGGCAAGAGTTACGCTTTAAGTATTAAAATTGGCTGTAATTTTGATTTCCATGCCCCATTCCATGAACAGATAATGTGGGCAAACGATGTTCAGATTTACAAGTAATTTACATATGCATTTCCAGAAAGGGTACAGAGTGGTTTCCATGTTTGACAAGCATAATGAATATACAGTAAACACATTCTGACAGTGCAAACCTCTACCATGTCTCTCTCTGCCAGATGTGTTCTTCTCTGTCTGCCTGGCTCTGATGGTGGCAAGTCTACTGGAGACTATCCTCATCACCAACCTGCTGTGTGGCTCTGCTGACTTCTCTCCCGTTCCTCGCTGGATCCAAGTGCTTGTTCTGCAAATTTTGGGCCGCCTCATTTGCCTGCCTCAGAAGACTAAAGAACTAAGAGATTCAGGTGGTTTAATACATCCGTACGAAATTTAGCAATGAAAGATTACAGAAAATGACTGAATATACAGAGTGAATCAGATGGATTATCATGATTGTTTATATAAATACTCTACATTGGAGGAGTGAATGTAATGATCATTTTTTAAATGTCAATATTTTCTTCCTTGAAAACTAGATATGAAACAGAACGCCGTGGTGGCACAGCAAAAAGCTGATGACGGGTTTCGAGAGGAGCCAGCGGTGGAGAACAAGGCCCTGCAGGAGCTGAGGAGCCTGGGCAGAGACCTCCAGGCCATCCGCCTTCAGGTGGAGCAGCAGCTGGGTGGAAGCCAGAGCTTGGAGGAGTGGATCCAGGTGGGTTTCATCATAGACCGCCTGCTGTTCGGCCTCTACATCCTCTTCATATCAGTCAGCTTCTTTACCATCATCATTATCTGGGTAAACTCATACAGTTAGTAGACAACTGCTGTCTGTTTTAATGGGCTCCATTCATGTAGCCAGTGACTCAAACATTTGTTGATTTTGATATCAATACATGATATATTTGTTGTTTTGTTTGGAGCCAAGACATTACATACTCTAGAGTCATTGTATTATGGTTATATTATCTTATATGATTATATTGGACATTAAAATAACCCTACTACATTAATTAGATGTAGTTCTAAGCCTTTTTTGTTATATTGTGCCACTCTAAAATGGAGGAAAACATTGTATACAAAATAAAATTACTTAAGAAAATCTCATTCAGTTTTCGATTGACATTTATTTCAAACATAATAATCATGTTCCAAATGTTTTCCTATTTATTCATTCATTTTAATGCCAGTTTTGAATCCTATATTCTATTATTCATATTACGCAAATAATATCTCTAAAATTATGAAATAAGTAACTAAACACATTTTAAAAATCAAAGCAGCGAACACTTGCTTAGTCACACACAGAGTGAACAAAACATTGGGTACACTAGAAAGTGTACACTGCATGGCCAAATGTATGTGGACATATAATCAAAAGGTTTTTACTCATTGCTGCAGTGATTGGTGAGGTCAGGCACTGTTCTGAGCTTAGCGTTCTGTGCCACAAAGTCTAAAATATCACTTAATGCTTCTGCATCAAGATGTCCGTTAAAACCAATGGACCCAACCCAACATACATCTCCATACGGTCATAGCTTGTTTCCAAACTCTATAAAATGCATCTACCCACTTGCCATAACATAATAAATCAGTTATACGCGAAGTTAACTCTTTAAAATTTGTTTTTTTGATCACATTTACATGTCTTGTAAAATAAAAATCTGCAAATCCACACTAATTGATTTCCCATTGATGTTGGCAACCTTGAAATTTCAACTTTCCCTTTTGGGTGGTAAAAAAAAGATATTTAAATAATATTTTCTGATGGTTTCCTTCTGTTGGGACTTTGTGGGATTCAGGGCTTTTCAGGCATGCCACATTTTAAATGAACCCACCTCTAGATGTAGGTCTTTAAGAGCACTTACATTAACAAACAAATTTATATTTTTCACATTTCTACTTATCTAGATCATGTCTGTATTTCACCCGCAAAATGTGTGTAGACAACTTTACACAACAGCCCAAACCACCAGCACTCTCAAACTAACATCCGATTTTGACCAATGTTAATGTTTTTAGTGCTGCCCGCTGAAAGTCAAGCCTTCTAAGGTTCTATTCATCTTCATCTCTGTGCTCATGCATGGTAAGTACAGCTCCTATTGTTTGATACAGTGTATATATACTGTATATACAGTATATATATAAATAAATATCATGGTTCCTTTATGATTTAAGTCAGTCCCTTCAGTTTAGTTTCATATAAAGGACGTCAAAGTGTTTTGAGTTCATTGAGGCATTGTAATGATTTAGCAAACTGAGGCAACTGTGTTTATATAGAAGTTTTATATAGATATTTATTGAACGTCATTACTCATTTTATCAGATTTGTTCTAATGTCTAAAGAAGCCGTGAGAGGCAAGCGAGTAGAAAAAAATTCTGCTGATTTATTTTCTAAGTCTGATCTAAATTGTTTACTCCCCTGTGTTTATGACTTAAGAACAGGTGAAAAAAAAAAGAGGTTTTGGATAATTTTTTTGTTTGTTTTGTAGCACTCATTTCAGCCAGAAATTCAGAAATTCAGAGGCTGAAGTGCACCATTACCTCATGTTCTAAATAGGACTAAAAGCATTCATGTTTCCTTCCAGTTTAGTTTTAATGGATCCATGTACTCTAAACACTAGACACATATATTGTGTGTTAGCAAGTTATGTAACATTACTGTCATGTCTTTCTTTTGGCTAGAAATGTGTTTTAATAAGCGCTAGAACATGGAGTAGTGGTGCACTTCAGCCTCTTGTGACCAAATGAGTATTACAACAACAAACAGATGAAAAAATTGTTACTTAGATAAATGATGTTTCACGTTTAACAGATTTATAAGTTAAGGTACTTAGAAAGTCTTATCCTGACAAAATAAATAAATGTTAAAGTCATAAACAAGAACAAACAAATTATATCAGTCTTAAAAACTGGAGCAGAATGTTTTTTTATTTCTCACTTGCCTCTCGGGCTTTCGTTTTTTTTATGTTTTCCTTGTTAGCTCCGTGCAGTTCCATCATGCTGAGCTGCTCTCGACCTGACCCGCCTTCCCTGCTCGAGGCACTCGAACCAGTCTTCAACATGAGATCCATTCGACCTGTCATAAATGTGTCAACCCCCACCAACGTCAGCATTGACTTCACTCTGTTTGGCATTTTGGGGGTGGTAAGGCCACACTAACCTCAAATCACTTCACTATTAAGTCATATTCAATTGCTTTTAAGTGTAAAAAGTGTAATCTACTCCTATCAACTTATTATTTTAATTACAACAAATTTCTGTTGTTTTGCACACAACTCTACTTTGGTTATGTCAGCCTTTTCATAAAATAAAATGTCTGTAAAGAAGGAATGCATACGACTGAATATTGGTTCTGTTATAGGATGAAAAGGCCCAGGTCCTGAAAACATATATCTGGCTAAAATTAGTAAGTATTTCCTTCACAATAAACTTCTCAGTTATAACTAGAAATAATATTGTTGTTCATCTCTCTCCAGGCTTGCGAATTAGAAAAAAAACAAGTTGTCAGTTTAAATCATGGTGTCAATTTTGGGCAGTTTTCCTACTGTATACCAGCCACAGAACACGAGATACATTGTAATTTTCCAAAAAAAATAATCAAATACTGTAACTTATTATTGGCTAAAAAAAAGATAACAAAGATATTGCTGTTGCTGTAATCAAATCTAAAGAACTATAATATTTCAGATAGTGTATCACCTGAAAGCTGTAGTTTTATACTGTATGTAGCCAGGTACTTATGTGTTGTATCTGTCTGATTCGCGTTGCAGAAATGGAGAAATGAGTTTGTCAGGTGGGACCCAGAACAGTGCGGTTCTTCATGGATTACAATTCCAAGGAATCTGCTCTGGGTACCAGATATAGTCATCAATGAATTGTAAGTAGCATCTCCTCTGTAGCAGTGCAGCCATGTACTGGTGATTTTATGTTGTTGTCAGAAAGTCATTGTTAAATTTTAAATTCAGTGTTTTAACACAGAGCCACAATACATTTGGTCATATTTCAAGACAAAACTAAAACTTCATACACATTTATTTTAACTTGAAACTTTTGCTTCCTTAGTTTTCTTAATGAATTCACTAAAATCTGTATATATTTACTTAGTTTTTAGTGAGAAGGCCTTTAATGAACTGAATATATTTTACAAATATAGCCATTGGTATTCTTATACAGAAAGTAGATATTACCAATCATATTTACTGGCTTCTATGCATTTTCTTTTCATTTCTATTCTATCCTGTAGTATGGAGAAGAACTCCGCTCCATTTGTCCCATACAGCTATCTGTTTTCTAATGGCTTCGTGTTTGATGAACAGCCTGTCAAAGTGATCAGCTCCTGCAGGCTCGACATCTACACGTTTCCATTTGACATCCAGACCTGCTGTTTAAGCTTCAACTCCTACTTACTCTCTAGTAAGCAGAATCTGATTCAAATGTTTGTGAAAATGTTTGTTTCATCTTTTTTAATAAAAATTCTGTACATTACGTGGTGCACATAGGCATTTTTGTAATTAATGTAATTGTGAATGAAATAAATCGCAACATTGACTGAATCATATTTTCCTTTCAGTGGCTGCTATGCCAATTGACCGGTCATTAACTGCAGAGGATATATTTAGATTATCTAAAGAAGTGATGACAACTAAGGGTGAGTGGGAACTAGTTGGACTCACAACGAAGACATTCATACTACCAGCTGGGAAGTACGGACTGTACCAAGAGATTCGCTTCTACGTAAGGAAATACTGTAGACTGTAACCTTGTCGTAATGTTTTGTTTTACGTACACAACAAGAGAGATGAGATGAAGATACAGAAGGAGGAACAGGATTGAAAAATGTTTTCAATGTTTTTCCAATATTTCACCAAATATTTGACTATATAAAGAGAAGATGACGAATGTTATTAAGGTTAAATAAAACATTTAAAATTGTAATCCATCACATATTAGAATATGAGCTATTAACAGTTTGTGTTAATAGAATTAACAGATGCATGTCCATCATTACATAGTCATATGAACTTAAATACTGTCTGTAAAACCATTATAATTACAGGCATTAAACACTCCAAATGTTAGTTAACAGTACAGTATTGTAGGCTGTGGTAAAATGTAAAGTCTGTGTTTTTGGTATGTTTTAAGTAGTTAAGTGTTTTTATTGATGATTGTCTACAGGCATTTGCAGTTTTTTGTAATTCTTTAAACAAAGCTTGACTAAAAAGATATTTCAACATAACAAAACTTCTTAGAGCCATATTAATACATGAAAAACCTCCACATATTAAATCTATTCACTCAGGCTGTGTAAAATGGAGAAGAACAGAGCTAAACAGTGATGTTATGTCATATAATTAGTTCACAAGTCAATCACAGCTGTAATCTACAAATCTAACTGAGTTTTACCAGATGCTATATATCTGTCGACACTACTACAGGTGTCAGTGAGGCGCCGGGCCACCCTCTATGTGGTGAACCTGCTGATCCCCAGCTGCTTCCTCATCACAGTGGACCTCTTCAGCTTCCTGCTGCCTCCCCAGACTGTGGACCGGTCCGCCTTCAAGATGACCCTCATCCTGGGCTACACCGTCTTCCTGCTCATCATGAATAACCTGCTGCCTATTACTGGAAACACCATACCTCTCATAAGTCAGTTGACAATACCCCCTACTAGTGCAAGAGTCACTTGTAGCACAACATTCTGAAAATGAAATGCTGTATCATGTGTTATTATAGTTCCTGAATAAATGTAGTGTTGGCTTCCAGTTTCAGGTTTGGGTTTAAATTGGACCCCCCTGAAGGAATCATAAATCATTAACTCTGCAGTTTCCTGAGTGTTATAGCATCTTACAAGTCTTTGTTTTGGATCCACGGTCTGCAAATCTACCATTTTTGGTTCATTCTCACTGCTGTTGTGTCTTTTTCAGCCATAGCAGCTAGCTGTTTTCAGTGGAAAAACTCTAAAAACCCAGTGTACACTTCCTGGCCAGTACCAAACACCAGACAGACAAAGTTAGCAACTAGCTGGTGAACATAGTGGAGAATTTAGCAGCTAAAGAGACAAATATTTCCCTTGGATGTTAGTAGAGAATAAAACAGAGCTATAAGGCGAGTGAATATTGGACTTACGTTTATCAGAAGGACAGAAACACGACTAGAAATGAATGATAGCTGCCTGACGAGTAAAACGCAATTGTTTGCTGGCACATTTTGCCATATTAACTGTATTACCAATGTGATAATAGTATATTTCAATGGCCTTTAATTCTTGGATGTTTCTCCCTGGATTATAGTTGTATTTGACCGTGAAACAGCTTTGCAAAAAAGGATTTTTAAAAAGCACCTATTATTGTTATCCCAGATGTGTTCCTGTGTCTGTGCCTGGCTCTGATGGTGGCAAGTCTACTGGAGACTATCCTCATCACAAACCTGCTGTGTGGCTCCGCTCACTACTCCCCAGTCCCTCACTGGGTCCGAGTGTTTGTTCTTCACATCCTCGGCCACCTTGTACGGCTTCCTCCAAAGCCCAGAGATCTAGACAGCACAGTCATCCAAAATCCTTCCGCACAAGGTAGTATGTGAGACTTGGGATGTGGTTTTACGCAGGTGAAACTATTCAAGCAGTCATTGTGCAGAAAATCACCCTTCATCTCCTGTGCAACAGAAATGAAAGTCTCTTCTCTGGTGGCGGAGGACAGCGAGGCTCCAGAACAGAAGGGGCCGCTGGATGAGGACAAGGCCCTGCAGGAGCTGAGGAGCCTGGGCAGGGAACTCCAGGTCATCCGCCTACAGGTGGAGCAGCAGCTGAGCAAAAGCCAGAGCCCGGAGGAGTGGATCCAGGTGGGTTTCATCATAGACCGCCTGCTGTTCGGCCTCTACATCCTCTTCATATCAGTCAGCTTCTTTACCATCATCATTATCTGGGTGCAGTCATACAACAAATCCTGATTTTCCTTTTGAGTTTGTTTCTGAATTACTATTTGTTAACATGCTTTCTCATATTCCTTGTCAATTGCTAAGCATAGGGAAATGGGAAGGTTGGTTGGATTTTGCATTTGAAAGCAATGTGTATCACACCTCTCCTCTGAACTGTTCCCTTTTCACAATTCATGTTAATGTTTTGTGTATTTTTTTTATTTTTTTAACATTATCTTGTTAACAGTTATGTTTTAGGGCACTGAAGCTCTGAAATGATTAGCTGAGGAATTGTAAAACTCCTGTTTATTCTTCTCTTGCATTATCAGTCAAGCAACAAATATTTGCATACTTACAAAAACAAACAATACAAAAAACAATTTTACCTACAGCAATCCCTCTAGGTTTCTAGTGAACAGGACAAGCCGGTTCTCATTCCCAGGTCGTCAATTACTGCCACTTTCTCACACCTCTCGCACAAGGCAACCTTAAGCATCTGTATGATACAAAGTGACGGTATTTGACGGCAAACGGGTTGTTACATCACTGTGTGTGTTTTTATGTGCTTCAGTGTCAGCCTGTGTGTCTGTTTGACCGACACATGCAGCAACAGGATGAGCCTCTGCATTCACACAAAATCCAGCAATGCGGCACCTTTCCGCAGGGTTGTGCTGAGGTGTGGGTCTGTGTATCTGTGCTATGAAAGGAAAACAACCACAAAATAATGTGTCATTACTCTGATTTACTAGCTCACTTGACCACCACTGCCTTCTCTCTCTCTCTCTCTCTCTCTCTCTCTCTCTCTCTCTCTCTCTCTCTCATTGAGCGGGGGAGGAGGGGCCATCTTTGAATGCTGTGTCCAAACAACAAAAGTGAAATATTATACCTGTAGCAAGTGTCTAGACCCATTTTCAGAAAGTGAAACACACTCTCCTAATTTCTAAGATCGATCGTATTTGGAAACCCAATAATAAAACTGACGCGAAAGTGCCAAATGTAGTTCATTGAATGGCCACTTGAGGCTGGCTCTGAAAGGGTGTCAGTCCCCATAGACCCCCATGTTAAAATGCCCAACTTAAAAGCAGAAATAAACAGCCTGTTACAAAAAATCAAATGGTCTCTATAGCTTATTTCCCTGTTCGTGACAACTGTGCGAGGTGTGATTTTTGTTTATAACTTAAATTTAAATTATATTAAGGCCCGTGTTGCTTTGAGCAACAGATTTGGCCTGCCTCAACTCCATCCACGCTCCACCGCTTTGCCTAGAATGGAACACATTTTAATTCCCATCGGTGGAGGTGTTGAAAAATAAAATGGGTGAGTGGTTACTGGAGGTGTGGAATGATTCTTGTATTTCCTTTGTGTGTTTATGATGTAGATCAGGGAAGTCTGATACTGTTTTGTAGATTGCAGACTATTTTATTCATAAAATAAAGAATATTGCATGTAAAATCTGGATCGGGAATTCGTGAAAACATTCCTTGCAACTTTTATTTATTTACTTTTATAAGCCAAAAAGGTTTAATTTTCTAATCCAAGTTCATCTATCTAAGACATATTTACATATATATATATTTACACACATATATATATATATATATATATATATATATATATATATATATATATATATATAGAGAGAGAGAGAGAGAGAGAGAGAGAGAGAGAGAGATATAGATATATATATATATAGATATATATCTCTATATATATCTCTCTATATATATATACACACCATATATATATATACACACCAAGTCCAATACCGCCACACAGACACAGTCATCGTTATTAGGGCATCAACAAGGACCTCAGATTTACTGTATCTATAGTGTTTTGCAAACTATAAGGCTATTGAAGAGACACAAAGGAAACAAGAATTCATGTTAGCTTATTGGAAAGCACCCCCCTATCTCTCTGGTGAACCTGCTGTGGCTCTGTATACATAGGCTTTAATAATTGTTGCTGGTGGTACCACTGGAGAAATAACTGGCAATAAGACTCAAATGCAAGTCAGATGATAAGGCACTTACCCGGCAAGGAGAAGACAAAGGTGAGGTAAACGAAAGCAGAGATAAAAAATAAATTAAAAAAACAAAATGTGTGTGTTCATCATCCATCTGCATGTACCACAGTTTTGTCTTTTGTATTTCTAGTCACTTAAATCTATTCATGATTGTTGAACGTCCTCAAAAGGATATAAGCACCTTGTCTGTTTGGATGTTTGCAATATAAAAGTTTGAAAATCTAATAAAGTTTTGTTGTAAAAGAAAAACTGGACAATTTTAACTATTTTACCGAATTGTAACTCCTGTTTTGTGTTTGTTTGTAGGTATAGTCTGCGTGTAAATGTATGCGTTTCAGTACAGATTACTCATGTTGTGGGGACAAAACTGGTCACACAGTCAATTAATGGGGACTCATTTAACATTTGGGTAGACAAAAGGTAAGCTACTACATTTTTGTGATATACCTTGGTTTTTAGTTTTTGTTAGGGTTATGTTATGGGCTGGGGTTAGGCATGTAGTGGTTCTGGTTAATATCAGGGTAAGTCTCCAGAGAATAAACGTTAGTCATTTCAATGTCCTGCTAAGTGGCAAAAACAACAAGTGTTTGTGCATTAACACTGCAAGTAGGAGCTCTCTTTGCTTTACACCTGATCAGATCGGTGGTTGTGGGGGCTATCTGGTCCATCAGAAACATCATCATGAGTCCGTCTCAGCAGAGTATCAGCATCATCTCAGGTTTACTCTTAATCTCAGGTAATAATTGTATTCACTATTTTATTGTTTGTAGTTATGTATGTGTTATATTTTCCAGACTGACCCATGTTTAGCTCTGCAACTGAAAGTTTCCTCTTTCTCCTAATGTGAATAATAAGCAGTACTGTTATTATTTTGTTACAGTTAATGTAGTAGTTTATCCTGTCCATTTTAAATTTAAAATTTAAACTGTGTTTTTTTTTAAAAATTTTAGAATTTTGAATTCCTTCGCATATGAGAAAAACATGAATCTGTCATTTATCTATCCTCTATATTTCACATTTGTGATAAATCATGTGTAGTGTTGTCCAAATAATTGAGATTTTTAGTTTTGTCTGTGATATTTAGGTCTGCAATAATATTCTGTTTAGTAACTTAGCAGTTAAATACTCTGTCATAGTTTTGTTGCATTTAAACCAAGTGTAAACAGTTCTGTAATTGCACAGCATTTTCTTTCACATGGTTTAGTATAGCTTTATAATTAGAAATTCTCAAAATAATTTAAAAGTGTAGTTAAGGTGTAATTTAATCAACAGTCAAGTGTTTTTATAAACTTCCTCTCTCTCGTCAGTGTCTCTCTGTTATAGTAAACTGTCGTGTAAAGAAGGCCACAGCGGTCCAACCTATGAGTCCATGCAGGCTGTATTTGACCTAAAAAACTTCAGGCCAGCAGTGAACCTCAGCAATCCTACCATAGCTAACATCTCCTTCACTCTGTATGCTGTCCTGGGGGTGGTGAGTTTGTCAGTTAGCTATCTAATAAAAATACTAAGAGCACTCTATACAGTATAGCAGACATAGAAAATGTAAGGGAACTTAAATGCAGATGTTTGCTGTAATAAAATGGTCTACATTCAGGCAAACGTTCATCGCTGCAATCCATATTACAATATGTGCATTTTAATAAAACATTGTATTTTTAGACTTAACTCTATGGTTTAATATGTAGCAATCAGCTTCACATTAGGTTTACTTGTTGTCTACTGTATTTCAGAATGAGAAAACCCAAATACTCACTACTTTCTTGTGGCTGAGACTGGTAAGTAGCATGGAAAGATATAATAACCTGTCAATAAATATATTGCAATCGGATGTTTAATGTGCCTGTAACTATGGCAGGATCACATACAGAGAAATAAAATGGCAGGCAAGCAGATATTTTCAATTTAAGATGGTTTAAAATTTAACAACACATTATTTCTGATTAATTCACTGCAGTATTGGCAACATGAGTTTCTGGTTTGGGACCCTGATGAGTGTGACGGCGTCAGCAGGATTTCTCTCCCTGTGAGGGAGCTGTGGTGTCCAGACATCATCGTGTATGAGTTGTAAGTTCTCCAGCTCTAACGTTTTTTTTATTTATTTTTTATGGATCTGTAAGCATCTTGTACTCACAAACAAAAAGTTCAGGGCACATCTGGTAGCTGCCAAAGACCATCAATCCCATCTAAACTATGTCCAGATACAAGCTGGTCCATTGACCATCCGGCAATACTAAAAAAACATCTGCGTCTTTATCTTGTGAACCAGCTGCATCATCGTTCCCTGAGGTGTTAGCACATGTATCAGTCCCAAAGGCTACACCGAGTGCACAAATGTATTATCTCCCTGGGGAGGTGCATCACTAGTCCTCAGGGCGTTCCACAATCAAATAGGGCCTTTTCTCCCTTGAGGCAAAGTGTTCTGCTATTGGTCAAAATTATGCTGAAGAATTGCCACAGGCTGTGGTCAAGTCAGTTTTATTAATATATCCCAATATCACATGTGACAAATTTGCCTCAAGGTCCTTTTTCTTCCTCTGGACATTATGTCAACCCTTGTGTTGAAGAAACAAACATTGCCACAGTCTTAGGTAGCGACAGTGATGTCCATCATATCTTGGATGGACATATTCAAGAAGTTGATACATAGTCAAAAATGGCTGGTCCAAAATATGACCGAGGATCAACCATATACCAGAAAGTAGGGGGAAGGAGGGGGATTAGTTAATTCTGCTCAGACTGGTTTGGGATATTTCCAACTCCTTTTGTTGCAGTGTCAAATTGTTTCCCTGTTAAAACATGTTTGACAAGCATGCAAAGCTGAGAAAGCAGAAAATTGTATGAATTGTAAAAACTGAATTTAACCTCATATTTTTGTTTCCCTGTGGGACTCATTTAAATATCTTAATCTTAAACCTGTTCCTCTTTATTTCTTTTACTTCATCCTGACTCTTCCAACCCTCCCAGTGTGGATGATGATGTTTCCCAAGCGTGCCCTTACGTCTACCTCAACCACACAGGTCGCATCCGCTGGGACAGGATGCTTCGGCTTGTCTCAGCCTGCAACCTGGAGATCTTCAGTTTTCCTTTTGACGTGCAGAACTGCACATTTACATTTGGCTCCTACATGCACACCAGTAATAAAAGGCTTCTTAACTTCTTAATTTACACAACTCATCCAGTCCTGGGCTTACTGTACTTACAGAACCTAAAGCTTGCTCAATAGAGGGTCAGAAAATACAACCACAGTCTGTTGCACTTTTGGGATCTTATGCAGGAAACAAAATAAATGAAAAAGGAAAAATAGAACAAAAATATAAATCATTATGTAATACATCAGTTATCACATTTAGCTAACTTATTTATTAAGGTTAGCTTAGATTGTCCTGTTGAACAGTCCGGCTACTTTTCCCTCTGTCATTGTGTTTTTCCCTATCACAGTAAGGGATGTGAGGATCACTCCAGCCCTGACTTTTAAGCAGATGTCTGAAAACTCAAAGCGTTACCTGGAAGCCAGTGGAGAGTGGGAGCTGGTGGACATACTGGGAGAGACCTCCATCCTCAAGTTTGGGGTCGACGAGTGGGACATCATCACGTTCTGGGTGAGGGAAACAGTTCACACTGAGTTTAACACTCTTACGTGTACAAATATAACAGCTGTTTTTAAAATGCAGGCTGACTGGCCTGCAGCTGGTGTTCTGGTTCACTCTCACTGCTCTCATAGCGTCATTTTCAGAAAAAAAAAAAAAAAAAAAAAAACATTGCCCACTACCTGTTCTGTCCCAAACAGCAGACAGACACAGTCAGGGACAAGCTTGTGAACATAGTGGAGGTTTAAGCCGCTAAAGAGACAGATATTTCTCACAAGAGTTGGTAGATACAGAAAAAGACCTAAGAGAGTGAATATTGGATTTACATTCATCAGATGGACATAGACAGTATGCAAATGTTGCCATATCAACTTAAAATGTGATATGTCCACACTGTGTTCACAACTTTTTTGCCCCAAAGTAGCCAAATTAGTTATTGCAGCTTTAACACAGAATTAACAATGCAAAAATACCAATGGTTTCCTCAAGAATAACAACTCTTGGTGCATGTATTGGCACTGTTAAATGTTATCTTTTAAATACATATTTCCCTCCTTAGATAGTAAAGTTAGTTTGATATTTGTTGTGACAAGTAGCCTACCATGATTTTTTTTGTTCACTAGGTGGTCATAAAGCGACAGCCAATGCTCTATGTGGTCAACCTGCTGATCCCCAGCTCCTTCCTTATGCTCATCGACATCCTGTCCTTTTACCTGCCCCCCCATAGCGTTGACCGCGCCTCCTTCAAGATGACCCTCATTCTGGGCTACACCGTCTTCCTGCTCATCATGAACGATCTGCTGCCAAGCACAGCAAACGGCACGCCCATCCTAGGTCAGACATGTAGAGGTGACATAATTCGAGCGCTATCATAGCCTGGGTTATAGGGTCCACCATCCCTAACACCATGATAATCCATGGTTTGAATTAACAATAACTGGTCACCCCCTAAAGCTGCACTTATCAATATTTTTATTTAAATGATTCAATTTAAAAGGGAATTGCTTGTGTCTGCAAATGTATAAAAAGTAATCGGTTTGCCAACATTTTTCTAATTACAGCTATAAAATGACATGTCAGTTTTGTGTTTTCAGCTTGTTTCGCTGCCCCCAAGTGGCAAAAAATTATTATTGCAGTGTTTTTCTCTTTGCTTTTGACTACCTACACAACTGCTCAACTGTTTGAAGATGCAACAGCTAATTAAAGCTGTAGTGTTTGATATTAATGAAAATCTGTTGCATCCAAGCTATTGCCAAATGAGTTGCAACAAAGCTAATTAAGACTCAATCAGCTCCACAAAACTCTCTGTATTTCTCAGTACTGCTATGTTCAGAAAATTATGTCGTCCGGGGAATTTTGCGCGCAGAAACTCGAGTGAAGATAATTACCTCTTCTGAAGAGTCCATTATGTTTTTTTTAATCCTCCGTGTCCTCCTTGGCTACTAGCAACTGCATGGAGGAGGGGTGTGGGCGGTGCGCGGTCACATAAGGCTTGTGTCCTGTGGACGTGCCGACAGTTTTGTTGTCATTACTTAGAATTCCTCATGGGAGCAACAGAAACTATGTACTATAGCGTTAACACATAAACAAGTAACTGAAATAGAAGAATACAAAAGAATTGGCTTACATTTTTCAGTTGTTTTTTTTTTACACGTTGTGGTCAATAGCTCAATTTGAATATTTCAAAATCCTCATGACCCAAGCACCTACATGCTTAGTGAGAGTGAGGATTTTTGGGAGCTACAAATTGATTTTATAAAACATTCAGAAATCACAGAGCCAATGGAATGGACCAACAACTCTGTCAACTCCCTGCAGATATACAGTATTTTGGTCTTCTGCTACTGAGTAAAGCTGTTTTATCTCTTTATGTGTATCCTTCGATCTCTCAATCTATCCTTCAATTTAGGTATCTATTTCTCAGTGTGTCTGGCCCTCATGGTCATCAGTCTTCTGGAGACCGTCATCATTACCAATGTCCTCCACCACAGCACCATGAAATATAAAGAGGTTCCAAACTGGGTGAGGGTGGTTGTCCTCAAACACATAGGAAACCTCATCTGCTACCGTTTTCCGGAGGACATCCAGCCCCCTTATTTACCACAGAAGGATAAACCTGAAAATTCAAATGGTGTTCCAGAGTCATGTATCATCCAACCAGCCAGCCAGACACCTGCCCAGCACCCAACCAGCAACGGAGGTAATCAAACTCAGTATATGACAAATACTACTTTGCCATTACTTTTGCCAACTAGAGCTCTGCAGTGGCCTGATCTAAAAAATACTAGCAGCCATCTATTCATCAAAACAAAATTCATCAATCTATTAATGTCATGTAAGGAAATAAACTGATAATAACACACTTTCTACAGACTATAACCAATCAATCACAGTCAAGTTAAGGTTAAGGGACCGTTCAGTATTTATGGAGTGGACCACCGGAGGAAAATAGGGGAGGGTCATGTCTTTTTATTCTTTATTGAGGGCAGGGTCATCCAACAGTTTTCAGTCCAGAGGGGCGGGTCACCCAACTTTTGTATTCATGAAACCGCAAAATTTTAAAGTGGCTTGTTTGGTGCATATTTATCCATGTAGCTCTTAGTCTTGGCCCTCCTTTGCTACCAGATGGGTCTGACCCATGAGTTTGCTGTGAGGCAGGGGGAGCTGCACCCCTGGTAGCTGAAACGGGTAATTGCATTGTTTAAAAAATGAGTGGAATAATTACATCTGGCATGACCAGATATTTTATAAATATCTTAAATTACACAAAACAACTAAATGGTGGTAGGTAATACATCTGATTTCATATACTGCTTTAGTAAAAAAAAATATTTCCCGGCTGACGATGGGAGCAGCAGGACGTAAAAACGAAACTGTTGCTAGTCTTGACATCTTACCGTGCCAAGGTTACAATAAAGGTTTCCTAAATGCCACATTTGATGTCAGCTTACTAATTGATTGCGGGTTTTGTGTAGATTTGGATTTACGTTTATTTGTTTAAACGGCAAAGTGGAGGAAGCCTAGTGACGAGTCCATAGCAACCAGTTTGTGTGTTGAATGATACCGAGTGCCTTGCTGAATGGTCTCAATGTTTTATTGTTTTATTTAATGTGAATACCAGTTTACTAGAAGAGTAACTTAGTATTTGAAGTAATGCAGTAATGCAGGAAGTATGCATTTAGTTTCCATGCTTATTGTGTTAACGTTAGTGAGTAAATCTACTGAAATGGCCACCACACCATAACAGAGGAGTGGGATGCATCAGATGAGAATGCAGAGGTTTAGTCACATACATCATGGCTGTAAAAAAAAAACAATTGGAATCTGTATATATTTACCAAGCACAAACCAGTACAGAAGGTATTGATAAATTATTAGGGGAGGGTCATGCCTTTTTTTTCCTAATTGTTTTGGAGGGTCATAGAAATGCTTTACTGGCGAGGGGAGGGTCAGGTCTATTTTGGCTAAAGGTCCTAAAACTCCTCTGGTGGCCCCTTAAATAAATAATGAACAGTCCCAAACTAAAGCTAGCTGGCCAATTTTCTAATTATTGTTTTTGCTCATTACTCTTAACAGCTACAGTTTGCAGTTGCTGGGTGTAAACTGTGATCCCTCCTTTTGCTGTTCTCATGCCAGGTGCAGCTGCTCTGCCTGAACTGCAACAGATCTGTCAATACCTTGGTGACGTTCGTGCCCACCTCACCTCGCTGCAGAAAGAGAGCGAGCTGCAGGGCCAGTGGTGCCATGTAGGATATGTCCTCGACTTACTGCTCTTCCGGATCTATCTGCTGCTCATTTCATGTTACGCCCTGGTCATCATCTGCATGTGGTGCATCTGGATCCGCCAGACCTAAGATAAATTCAGGGATAGTTCATAGGATGTTTAAGTAGTAAATTACTAAAATGCAATCTGTATAACTAGAAGGCAAAGCAAAGCTTTGGGCAACACGTATTACTTATTGTTTCTGTAATGTTTGTTTTCTGACTCTAGTGAATACTAATTTATTGGGAACATTTTTGAGAAATATGTTTTTGTTCATCAACTTCTTAAATGTAAATTGCCTGATGGACAAAAGCTAATCTGGCTTCCACCCCCAACACAGCATCCATTTATAGTGTGGTTGGGTTATTTGTTACTGTGCTCAGTTGGTTTTAGGTCACATCTCCAAAGCAGCGGCTATGTGGTTGCCATTGGTGAGCATAAATCTGAGTGGAGTCCCCCAGGGTTCGATTCTCAGGCTTCTGTTATTCAACCTGTATGCTCCATACTAAATAATGCAAGACAGAAATATGACTCCAGTATTTGCTAATGTCCATCTGTTGGATGGTGCTCCACCACCTTGGCCCAGGCTAAAATATCTCTACTATTGGACGGATTGTCATGGGTCAGTGTAACGCTTATCAGTTCAATTTTCTAAGCACAAACGGACATTTGGAAAAAGAGAAAAATGGGTTCAAATATCAAATTTTTAATTTTTTTCAACCTTGACAAATTAAAAAATTGGATCTTTAACCTGTTTTTCCAATTTTCTGTTTTTATTCAGAGTTTAGAAAATTACAAAATTGTGTCTGGGCTCCAATTATTCAATACTGCAATGGTATTCTCTTCCTCTACTTTGCGGAATATGCAGGTCATTAACTGCATATGGACCAAAAAAACTAAAAACTGATTGACTTCGGGGTCAGAGGTGCTTGCAACTGATGGTTTTGAGTCGGGGGGCGGGGCGTAACTAGGCGGAACGAGGGAGAGAATACCATTACAGTATTGAATAATTGGAGCTCAAATGCAATTTTGTAATTTTCGAAATTTCTGATCCTCTGAATAAAAATTGAAAATTGGAAAAACAGTTTGAAGATCCAATTTTTAAATTTGTCGAGGCGGGAAAAAAATTGGATGTTGGAACCCATTTTTCTGTTTTTCCAAATGTCCGTTTGTGCTTGGAAAATTGAACTGATAAGCGTTACACTGACCGTTATGGAACTTTGTACAGACATTCATGATCCACAGCTGATGAATCGTAATGACTTTGATGATCATCTCTTGCGCCATCAGCAGGTCAAAATTTTCCCTTTTAAAATATCTCACAATCTACTGAATCGATTGGCACAACATTTTGTTCAGACATTCATGGTTCCCAGACAATGTAGATTCCCTAATTTTTCCTTTAGCACCACCATGAGGTTTACATTTGTGGTTTAGAGTGAAACTCAGCAACTGTCTTCTATTGCATGTATTGCCATGACATTTGTTGCAGACATATGGCCTATGTGCCCCCTCAAGATTAATTGTAATAACCTTTTATCATGTACTAATAAAAAGAACTCATGACATTCCCATCAGCCTGAGCTATAGTGCTAATTAAGAAATGTGTGCATGCATAACTAAGCAAAGCATACTTTTTGTGCATAGGCAAATTGACCCAACTAGTCAAGTGCATACTGTTGTGTTTGCCTTGGCCTCATTTGTCACAAATACAAGTTGTTGACACATCTGATCCTCATGAAGATGATTCAAAAGCCTGTTGTACAATCCAAACATTCATTATGCAAACACAGACATCAGATGAGTGGATCTCTGCAAGCAACTGGGAATACCCCAAAGGCTTACAGTAAGTCATTCTACAGTCTACCATATTCTAGAGTCAATATTAGCCTTTGGAGGACGTCAAACATTTCATTTAATTAGTGATAAATTAAACGTGCACTATGAGTTCCTGCATGAGGTCACTTCTGTTGACGTTCAAAGTAAATAAACAAAACAGAGCAAGCTCGCCTTCCCCCCATGTTTCCGTAACTGTCATGACTAACTGTCACTAACCCCCTCCCCCTCCCCTAACCATCTTGTCTGTGATCTGCGGGAATGTGGTTTATTGTATTTTTGTGCACAGCTGAAACCATGCAAGATTGCACTATAAGTTCCTGCATGGTTTCAGCATGATTTCATTTTTGTCTCAAATTGTAGGCATCTCTCCTTGAGCTGCTATAGCTGCCTGCCCCCCAAATACACTGTGAAAAAGCCCGGTCTCGGGAGACAACACAGGGGTCATAAACGTCAAACAAACACTAGGGGCACAGCACAGGGGTCCATTTGATAAATCAGATTAGGTGAAACTGAGTTTGTTAACCCTGAGATGAGGGAAACTCAGGGAGGCTAATCAAACCTGAGAGAGAGGGGTAACTCCAATCCATTTCAGAAAGAGAGGTAACTTAACCTCAGAGTCAGTTACTTGGGTAACTGAGCCTGTGAACCTAACCTGGTCGGCAGCAGGTTTTCTTCAATAAACCTTAATTTTCACTCAGTCTCCTCCCTCTGACACAGCTCTCTTTCATTTCCTCATTCATTCATTCAGTCTGTGTGGTGGAAGTTTTCCTATAAAGCAGCAGCGTTTAGAAATATCAATGATCAAATGAAAACAAATAACGACTGTTTGAGAATTAAACCAAAGTTTGGTCTTTGAGTATTTAATTACTTTTGCAAATGGAGAAAACACAGTTTCAAAGGTACACGCAGCACAACTGAAAATGTCTTTCCAACCTAAAGTCTAAACATCCAAACATCATATAGTGAAGACCTCGGTTAAGCCACCCCTCTAAATGTATCTTTTAGTATGGCCATAGTTGAAAAGAGGACATCATTAACAGTCACACCATTGTCTCACCTTCCCCTCTGCTCTCTGTTCTTAACATTAGCCTAAACAACACTTTTATCTCAGGAGACAGAAACCTTAGTTCTCACTGTTGTAAGCAGTCTTCGGCCTTCTCCACTTCTATCTAAGCAAAAAGTCAACAATGTGAGAAGGTTCAGGCTAGTAAAACTAAATAACTCTACTGGGCTATAGTTCACGGTTGCCAACTATTTCACTTGGAGCCTTTTGAATCTACACATGAAGAAGCTAAATCTTGTGGCATTATAAAACAATCAAACCAATGGTTAATATCATTAAATAAATGGTTAAAATAAAATTTGCCACCACATCTGTATCATGCACATTTTAGCGCAGTTTGTTATCTGCATGAATACAAAAACAGGGTTGGTTTATTGACTGTGTTAGGCAGACTATAAAAAAATTTTTCTCAAAACATGGCATTTAGCTCCTTCAGTGACAGGCTGCTGCACCCGCGCTGCGTCACAGAGAGATACCGCAGGTCTTTCCTGCCTGCTGCTGTCAGACTCTACAATCAGCACTGCTCCCAGTAGACCACATGGACAAACCACGATAAAGCATGTGACTGTGCAATTACTGTAAATACTTGTTTTACTATTTTAATTAGTGCTGTCAGTTAAACGCATTATTAACGGCGTTAACGCAAACCCATTTTAACGGCGTCAATTTTGTTATTGCGAGATTAACGTTCTTTTTGGCCCAGCAAAATTTGTATTTATATTTTATTTCACATGCTGTTGCAACAACTAGTAACATTAGAAAAACTACAACACCACACCGGATCTAGCTAGACCGGAAACAGCACAACAGTTACGCCGCACACGCTTGTTTTGGCTTGCGAGCCGGCCAAAGAGTAGTAGGCTAGCGTTACGTTTTGAGTGGATGGCGAGCACGAGACACCAAAATGGATGCCAGTAAAATTCTGAATGGAAAGTTTACTTTTAAAAAGTTGCCAAATGGTTCCATTGACAAGACCAAGGTGATCTGTGTGTTTTGTCGTTGTGAACTGAGCTATCATCGCAGCACTTCCCGTCTGAAATACCATTTGATGGCCAAGCACACAGCTGATGCGAATTCCCCCATAATAAAATGATGAAAAAAATGAATTATAATTCTGTTATGCCGCAGCCTCAGAATGGGATTAGTAGGCCTAGGACCTTTTTTCCCGCTGGATTGCACCTAAATTAAATAGATTATAGGTTTAACACCATTTTACCAGTAATATTATACTTATGATTAAATATGATAATACACTATATGGGAACTTACGCATTTACTCTTGTAGCAATTTTATCCCACGCAATTTTGCTTTTCAGCTGTTCTGGACCCGAAAACTCAGAGTTAGGGTTAGACTCAGAGTTTGTTAAACCTCCTTCCTGAAACTGGCCCCAGGCTGTGCACCAAAATACAACAAATCCCATTCCAGCCAATCACCGACAATATGGTTGGGGAAGGGGGTGGGGGTTAGTGACAGTTAGTCAGTTAGTCGTGACAGTTACAAAAACATGGGGGAAGGGGCGAGTTTGCTCGGTTTTGTTTGGTATTTACTTTGAACCAGGCAACCATTCCAGTTTTGGATGGGCCAGACCAAATGTGGGTGGGTCTTAAATTAAAAACGTTATCAAATCCCTGTTTAACCTAATAAAAATGACTGGCTAATATACTGTTATATTATATATATTATATGTGCTTACATAATAAAGATTGTAATAGCTTGATGCTATTTATATGTTGTTGCCTTGTAAAAAGTTGTCCTTGGTTCTGCCCAAAAGAAGAGCGCTTTGGACTCTCCATTACGCACCATACCTGGCTGTGCTATAGCACATCTCTCCTAACCTAAGGCCTATAGACTGTAAAAGTGGTCAGGAATCTAATATTTCCCCAAACATAGTTTAGTTCTGCTCGTATAACATGAGGCCGAATATTTCACAATTCTTTTCAACTGTTTTAAGTTTTCAACAATATACAGATCAACAACACTGCCCAACAGTTTCAATCAATACTCGGCCACAGAACGTGTTCATTGACAACGTCAACTGTCATGTAAAACAAGACTCAAGTTATTTCCTTACTTTAGTGTGATGATTCATGTTATAAACATGTTTAAAGCATTATTGGCCATAACAAGAGAAAACCATGAGGGAAAACCAACTTGACAACAGTAACAAGCTGTTATAGAAATAGAACTGCACCTGCAGCTTCTGTAGCGGGTTATGAATTGATTATTTTAATCCATATATCTCATATAACGACATAATAAGCAGATAAGCCACATATCTTACTGTTATCCTCTGGCGGTCCTACACAATTAAACTCAGCAGAAGAAGTGACCGGATACTTTAGCACTGGTTGAGTTGCGGGCTCATCCACGGAAGACCGATCCACAGGGCTATATCCATAGGGGCTATATCATCCACAGAGACAAAGGCTATAGCACCGGCGCTGGTCGCGCTAGCCGCACTGGCCGCGCTAGGCGCATCCTGCGGTGTATGAGACAAAGATGTGCTCGGCGTTGTGGATCTCAGCTCTCCTTCATCTCCTGGTTGCAGCGATGACTCTGAGACCGTTCGTGCACGTTTAAGGTACCTAAACAACGACTGTTGCAACCTTGTCCTTTACTGGAAATGATTTTCACACTTTCAGATCACAGGGAGCTGGCCTAGCATACAGACAAGCTACATCCGATCCGAACCTCACTGTCTGCTGAACTTGTGCAGAAACATAAAAATAGACATGACCAGTTTTTTTAAATTGTTTTTGAAAACTAAACATTTAGACAATTTTAGCACAAATTATGAGATTATTTTCCGATTTTTAATAATTCTTCACCAAATTAAAATATATTAATTAACTAATGTGTTTTGAGGAAATGTTTTGGGTGGGCCTGTTGAAAAGTGGGTGGGCCTAGGCCCGTCAGGCCCACCCATAACACCGTGCCTGCTTTGAACGTCAACAGAATGTCAAAATCATGCAGGAACTCACAGTTCTCCTTTAATGAACAGCTCAATCTCATTGAGCAGACTGCTAACATTTTTGTTTTGTAATCTGAGGTACATGTCATGAAAAAGGATTAAAAGACTGAAAATGACAGATGTAAATGCCGCTGAGCTCATCTTCATTTGTTTCATGCTGCTTCAAGGTAAGGTGGGGAGACATTTTGACTATCCACAAAATAGGCAAATTAACTTTTTGATATTAATGAACATCTGTTGCATTCAAAACATTGCCAAATGAGTTGCTACAAAGCTAATTAAGACTATCAGCTCCACAAAACTCTCTGTATTTCTCAGTACTGCTATGTTTAGAAAATGGTGTCCTCCAGGGACTTTTGCGCGCAGAAACTTGAGTGAAGATAATTACCTCTTCTGAAGAGTCCATTATGTTTTTTTAATCATGCGTGTACTCCTTGGCCACTAGCAACTGCATGGAGGAGGGGTACGGGCAATGCGCGGTCACTAACCTACTTGAGCGGTATCATTTTCCTTCCCTGTCTATCAGTTATGTAGCCTACATAACTTTATCCGTTCTTATATCACTAAAGTCACCCATCATCGATATGCTCATACATCCCAGCAGATTAGCACATTAAGTTTTTTTTTGTAAACGGCAGTTTTCTTTACAACATGATGCAGAGCATATTAGTAAAGCCACTGTGTCAAAGCGCCATCAGAAGAATGTGACTCACTCTGAAATGTTTTATTAATACGTTTTTGTAGTGTTCCCTGGACATAAACCATTAAGAGCCATTAAAAAGGACTTCCACAGGATTGCAGGTGAATGATGTAAACCCTTTTAAATAAAAGATTATTACTTATAATTTTGTTAATAATGGTGCTGCAGCCTCAGAATGGGATTAGTAGGCCTAGGACCTTTTCGCCCGCAGGATCACACCTAAATGAAATAGATTATAGGTTCAATACTATTTCACCAGTAATATTATACTTATGATTAAATATGATATTACACTATAACGGAATTTACGCATTTACTCTTGCAGCAATTTTATCCCACGCAAATTCGCTTTTGCAGCAGCCGCTGTGTTGCTTTTTTAATGAAATATATGTTCAAACTCGCTGTATGTGTATGTGCATTTCCGTCGACCAATCGTTTGTGGTTGTTGCCATGGTGAATCGTAGTATCATGGCTCCATTCATGCTGCCTTTTTATAGTGGTGGTGCACTCGCTTTACTCTGAGTGAACCTACTCTGAGTTGATTGAACCAACTCAAATCAGCTGTTCTGGAACCGAAAACTCAGAGTTTCCCATCTCAGGGTAAATCAACTCAGAGTTAGGGTTAGACTCTGAGTTTGTTAAACCTCCTTCCTGAAACGGACCCCAGGCTATGCACCAAAATACAACAAACCAAATTCCAGCCAATTACCGACAAGATGGTTGGGGAAAGGGGTGGGGGTTAGTGACAGTTAGTCATGACAGTTAAGAAAACATGGGGGAAGGGGCGAGCTTGCTCTGTTTTGTTTGGTGTTTACTTTGAACATCAATAGAAGTGACATCAATCTCATTGAGCAGACTGCTAACATTTTTGTTTTGTCATCTGAGGCACATGTCATGAAAAAGGATTAAAAGACTGAAAATGACAGATGTAAAGCCCAATGAGATCATCTTCATTTGTTTCATGCTGCTTCAAGGTAAGGTGGGGAGACATTTTGAATATCCACAAAATTAGGAGAAAAAAAAATTAGTATTGTTTTTATTTTTATTTAACCTTTATTTAAACGTACAATATGTAACTTTCTGCCGCTAGGGGTCTCTCAACCAAAACAATCGACGGTAAAACTGGACTTTTGATGACGTTGGGAAGTTGCGTGGAATTATGGGAGTTTTTAGTGTTAAACACCTTTGCTGCTGGTTAGAATGCATCAGTTCACGGACGAGTTTGCCCATTCAAGTTTATTCACGTTACATTTAGTAAGGTTAATTCATGTTATTGTAATAAAATAGCTGCAGTTTCCCCAACATAATTACGTTTTTCTTGATTAGATTTTTATTTGTAGCTGGCCAGTTAGCTAGTGAGCCAGCAAGCTAACAGTAGAGAGATGTAGCTAGCTACCGCTATGGATGACCGCTGTTGTGACTCGGTGCTGGGTCTGATATAGTCTGTTTTCCGACGTTTAATTAAACTACCGTTAGCGTCGTAAGCACCAGGCACTGGAGATAAGTTCTGGCCGGGGGTTGCTGTAATGAAAGTAAGTGGCTGATAGCTGACTGGGGGCTAATGGTAACTAGCTAGCTATATGTCCCGGTGCTGTTGTCAGCTGTCATCCCGACTGAGTCTCTCTGCGCCGGGGGAGTGAGGCAGACAGACCGGGTGTGCTACTTTGGCTAAATTAGCATTAGATTAATCGTCTATCTATACAGCTAATGTTAACGTTACTAGTGAAGTTATTCGTGGGTTAGCTCAGTCCTGTTAGCTGTGGTCGAAACAGTCATACTAAAAATAACTTTATTAGCGTGTTGAACGATGTAACCTCATAATGTTACCCACAAAACATTAGCATCAACGTTAGCACATTGTAGTAACGTCAAGCTGGTATCGATATTGAACTTTCAAAATAGATAAGGTCTCTGTTGTATTACTGTGATAAAAAGTGCGATGTAATTAATCACAAAATGATGCTGTATGGCAAAAAAAAAAAAGCAGTATTACGGTTACAAGTATTTTTTTTTCTGCGACATTGTATGATTTACAATTACTCCTGAACGTATCATCTTGGTGCCAGTGTTCTGACGGAATTTAGAGTAACTGGAGGGTGAAAGGTTATATGATGGAAGGAAATGTGCCGTGTCTGAAAATAAAATAACAGATTTCTCTGGGTTTGACATTTGGTGGAAACATTTGGGATAGTGTAAGAACACAACTCATAAAAATATATAACATAGGTATGGTCATTTTTAGACATTTTAAAGCAGAAATGTTACATATTGTACCTTTAACCAGGTTAGTATCATTGATATATAAAATCTCTTTTTCAAGAGCGACCTGGCCAAGACAGCAGAACAAGTTAGTTACATATAAAAACAATTTATAATCACAAAACAAACGAACAAAAAGAGGCAAAGACAACGCAAGTGCATTTCAATTAAAGTGCCATTAGTTAAAATATTTGCACGTATGGATGGACTCATGTTCTATGGTTTTAACATAACCTTTAAAATCATTTAAGGAAATTAGACACTGTAGTTTGAGTGTTTTCTGTAGGTCACTCCAAGTAGAAGGTGCAGCAAACATGAAAGCCTTTTTAAACAACTCTGTCTGGGCTTCAGGTACATTCAATGAGATAGTGTTCTTGGACCATAAACCATAAGTACTCTGTGTAAAAGAAAGAAATTCAGATATGTAACATGGGAGCCTGCCTAAAATGCCTTTGTATATGAACACATAAAAGTGAGTAAGCTGGCGATTTGAGAGGGCAAATTCACTGTGGAGTAAAGTGTACAGTGATGAGTGAGGGGTCTGACATTTGAAATAAACCTTAAAGCTCCATGATACACAGCATCCAACATCTGAAGACACTTTGATGGGGCATTCATGTACAACAGATCACCATAATCAATAATAGAGAGAAATGTGGCATCGACTAGTCTTTTTCTGGCAGAAAAAGTAAAACAAGATTTGTTCCTAAAGAAAAATTCCTAGCTTCAATTTAAACTTTTTACTAGGTTCTGTATATGAAGCTTAAAAGAAAATCAATTAAAAATCTTAAATATTTATAAGATGAAACTACCTCAATTGTTTTACCCTGATCAGTAACAATATTCAGGTCTAACCCTTTTTTTTAAATAATCAATAATGATAAATACTTTTTTTAAATGTACTGGTTTGAACAAACTGGTTTGAAAGTTTTCTTAAATTGCATTTTTAAAAAGGACCCAAAGTTGTTCTCGAGGGACAGAGACTCTTGTAGTTCCACATTCCTCCTCATTCAAGATTCAAAAAGCTTTATTGTCTAATATGTTGCCATGTTAGAACATTTTCTTTTGTTTGAAGGCAGAGTGTGTGTGATGTGTCAGTAGCCTGAGTTTTGTATATGTATTGCATTGGGAATGAAAGATTTGTTGTATAATTACTTTTTAGCCAGAGGCACTCTGAACCTTCTTCCTGATGGTAATCGCTCAAAGCTTTGGTGGAAGGGGTGGGAGGCATCCTGGATGATGAAGTTGGATTTTCTTTCCACTGCTTGTATATAAAGATCAGATGGCTGTTTTTGTGGTGATCTTAATGGCTTGCCTGGCTATCCTAGCCAGCTTTCTCTTGCATTTGTTTGGTAGGATCTGTACCAAGATGTGATGTTGAAAGCGATGACAGACTATCAGTGACTGGTATACTCTGGATAGAATGTCCTGTCTCACTTCAAATTCTTTAAGCCTTCTGAGGAGACATATGCGCTTTTGGGCCTTTTCAACATGCAGGGAGAAGGTGTGACGGTGGTCAATCAAAGTACCAAGGTACTTGAAACTTTCAACCTGTTCCACTACTTGCTCTACCAGTCTCAATGGTGTGGATAGTGGATGAGGAGTATCAAGCAGTCGGTCCCTATGGCAACACAGTTCCTTGGTCTTGGTGATGTTAAGCTCCAGTGAGCTTCTCTTGAACCAAAGTGCCATTGTGTTGACATACTGCTTGTAATTGGACAGTGAGTCGTCATCATTGAGGTTGGTCACCAAGGCCATGTCATCCACATACTTAAATAGCTTGAGTCCGTTGCTTCTGCAGGTGATCTCATTTGTATAGATTGGGTTAACTTGCAGCTGTTGGAGGCAGTGCAGAAGAGTGTTGCTGTTCACCGTATTGAATGCAGATGAGAAATCCATACATAAGATCCTGACAAAGGAGTTGGGAGAGTCTTGTTACAGTGTCCAGAAGAGTCAGGCTGACATCCTCTACACCTCGCTTTGATTCATAAGCAAACTGTAGTGGGTCCAAGCTCTCGCAGACCATGGTGATGATTTCATCTGCAACAACTCTCTCCATGCATTTGCAGAGGATGGAGGTAAGCGCCACAGGTCTGAAGTCGTTCATCGCTTTGACATTTGACATCATTTGGGAACAGGTATGATGGTAGTTTCCTTCCACACCCTGAGTACAAAGCTGGCATCAAGGAACAGTTGGAAAAGTTGTGTCATCACACCAGCTAGCTGAGGTGCACACTCCTTTAACATGCGTCCCTTCGGTCCATCTGGGCCAGGAGCTTTGGTAGAATGGAGACAGGATCTGCATTGTGAACCTGGCATAGAAAGTATTCAGTTCCTCTGCAAAGGCAGCAGGATCTGGGGTTTGGATCGTGCCAGCATTCTGAGTCCTGCCCATCATGGTGTTAAGACACTTCCAGGCATCCCTCACATCTCCCCTGGTGAACCTCTGCTCCATTTTGTTCGTGTAATTAAGTTCTGAAATGCGTTCTGATGCAAGTTCACTGTCAGGGCCAGGTACATAAACAAGGATCACAGTTATTTGTTGGAATTCATGGGGTAGATTAGATAGTGGGGACGAAATGACACCACCATAATTTCATAGTGGCGAGAGCAGTGCCTCTCACGAACAGTGTAGTTCGTTGCCCACCTGTCATTAACAGCCATGCAAAGACCGCCCCCGACTGATTTCTCTGTTCTGTTCGTGTCCGATCATAGCGAATTAATGTGAACCCATTAAGGTTTAATGCAATGTCCACAGACAACCACGTTTCAGTGGAACAAAATAAACTTGTGTTTCTATAGTCTGAATCAAGCTTAACCAGTGCGGAAAGTTCATCCATCTTATTGCGCAGGGATCGCACATTTGACTGAGTGAAAGCAGGTAATGGTAGCTTACGTCCTCATCTTCTTAACCTGTTCCTAATTCCGCCTCTCGACCCTCGTTTCCTCTGTATCCTTTTCCTCAACCGGATTTTTGGTATAAGATCCAGTTGGCCTGTTGTTATTGACTGGCAAGCTTATAGCTTCAGAAGGTCTGGCATAGATGCGTTTCGTGATTTTTCGATTGAGATGGTCCCATCATAACTCTCATATCTTGAAGCAGATTGGGTTTTAGCGTCTGCAAATGCAGATTTGCAATTGTCCATATCTCCAGACCCATTGCCACTGTTGGTAGTGTCGGTAAATGATGTATAATATAATTAAATATATTATCTATAGCCTTCAATCACAAGTCGCTCAAACAGAGGAGCGCTGCGCGTCTCGTTGCCAAGCTCAATCCCTCTATGTTCCACTCCTACATTAAACAAAACAACACAGATGTGATTTATGGCAACCATTTCAGCTATGTCACACAACAAAGAAAAATATCCCAAAAACCATCACCATCATTTTAGGAAAAAAAAATACAAGACGTTTTTCACAAAATCTTATTTTGTTAGTTAACGAACAATAACAAGTCAATGAATTTTAGGTTTATTCCAGTTTAGAAACTTTTAGTCTATATCCTTGATGTTCTACTACTATGCTGTACTTTATTTAAAAGTTTATTTTGGTTATTAAAAGATTATCAAATTAGGGATGCACCAAATCCAGATTTTTGGAGTTCGGCCAAATACCGAATACACTGGTTAAGATTCTGCCCAAATACAAAACCGCATACCAAATCCTACTCCCATCCTCAGTCCATTAACACAGTAAACACATTAATGTAGTAAACAACGTCTGGTTAACACAAGTTTTTAGCTGTGACTGTCCTTCCTTTGCCGTACCTGAAGTTGCTGCATTTTGACTGCTTTGACTTGATTCCTTCATGCACAACTCGTATTCTTTCGGATGTTTCATACGGAAATATTTTAACAGCGGCGATGTTGTGTGTTGTTTAGGGTCCTTGCCACCACAAGACAAATCAGCATTGCAAATTGAACATGTAGCTTGACTTGAATCGCCTTCTTTTGACTGAGTACTGCCACATAAACAACACTTTTTCTGCTCACAAGTTCCATTTTCACTTTCTCACAGCCTACTGCATTGAACGTTACACCTACGTAAACACCTTCCCGTAATCAACGGCGGCGTCATTACGTCGACCAGCGAAGCGCGTTTAGTGCAAGCTTAGGGCTCGGTGGAAAAGAATTCTAAGGTTCGGCAGAATCTGAACCCCGTCAAAAAGCCCAATATTCAGACGAATCCTGGATTCGGTGCATCCCTATATCAAAGCAATCTGATTTAAAAACAGTACCTTACTACCTATCTAATAAGGCACCATTTATAAACAATTTATAAGTTGTTAATGGCTTTACTTATTTTATTTTGGGGGATTTTTATGCCTTTATTATGCATGCAAAGGTAAGCTATAATGAATGTGTTATTTACTAATAGTTGATAGTTGTAAGTAATTAATAGGAACAATGCTTTAGTTGCCAGGTTGTGGACAAACTATCTGGCTTTTTGGTTTATTAACAATTAATAAAGCAATTAGTTACAACTTAAAACCCTTATTTTATTTTCATATGTATTCAGAGGCAATTTAGTGACTGAAGCCCTAGAATATGTGCATTGTTCTCCTACCAAACTATCGAAGCCAAGAAAAGCTATAGTCGTAATAATTTATTTTTTCTCATTATCTCGGGGTCACATGTTTATTATCTTTTCATACTCTATTTTAAGAAGGTAAGAGGAGTCTATGTGGTGGCCATGATCCACCCAGCCACGAAAAATCAAGTGCACCCACTCAATGCAATAATGACCGTTTGTTTTTTCAATATAATTAGCCTGTTGTCATGGGGGGAAAAAAAACAGGATCATTCATTTCACTCAAAAAGCTATTGCAACAACAGCTATTCTTGACTTCCCTGCCATCTTCAAATTGTACAGCAGACGAAGAAAGATCCGGTATGCTTCTGTGTCCATACCAATAAAAGAACTGGGACTAAATACTTCCATGTGCATTTATATGAACTCTCTCACAAATTTTGTTTTCTACTTTCTCTTTAAACACAGGTTTTGTGACATCATTGAACTGCACCAGCCCAACTCCTGAATCCTTGGTTGATGCCCTTGAGAAGAATTTATTCCCTAAAAAACTAGTGCGACTTGTAAAAAGCTTTTCAAGTCCAGTTAACATAACCATTGGTATCACTGTGGTGGGAATTATAGGAGTGGTGATTCTACAAAAACATGTATTCATGCCTGTACATGAGCATGCATAACTTTTTCAATTAAGTTCAACAGATCCAAATTCATAATTAATCTGTATTACTGGCTTAAAACATGTCTCACCTACAGGATGAAAAATCCCAAATCCTAACAACACTCTTATGGCAAATTCTGGTAAGTTCCTAAGAGCACCCACAAAAGCGTCAATACATTTGGAAGTGTTTTACTACTTACATCCATTATGTGCAGATTTTTCTGTGATTATAGCACCTGTCAAATTGTGATTGCATTAATTTTTGTTTGTAGCAAAATAAGCACACCCAAGGTTAGGAGATGTATCTTTTTTAATTTACCACTGGGGGGCACCAAAGTCAGATATTTGTTGTATGATTTCTCTAATAATTTAAAATTAAACATGCATGTCTACTTGTTTAAATATCTTAGTCTCGCTATGCCAGACCATTTGCCGTTGCATTTCTTTAAACCAATCACAATCGTCTTAGGCGGTGCTAAGTACCAGACGGAGCCGCTGCAAAATAGTCATGCTAGAGAAAACTCAGATTGGACAGATAGTCTAGCTAGCTGTTTCAATTTACCCTGCAGAGATCTGAGGAGCAGTTAATCATAGTCCTCATGAATCCACCGGAGTTTAAAATTCCGACAGAAAAGAAAGTGGAAGGAAACGGAAATTCCTGCAGCACCGGAGCAATCCCGCAAGTAGAACATCAAGGATATAAACTAAAAGTTTCTAAACTGGAATAAACCTAAAGTTCATTGACTTGTTATTGTTCATTAACTTGTGACGAAATAAGGTTTTGTGCAAAACGTCTTGTATTTTTTTTTTTCCCTAAAATAATGGTGACGTTGGTGAAGGTTTTTGGGATATATTTCTTTATTGTGTGACATAGATGGAATGGTTGCCATACATCACATCTGTGTTGTTTTGTTTAATGTAGGAGTGGAACATAGAGGGACTGAGCTGGGATGAGGAGGAATGTGGAACTACAAGAGTCTCTGTCCCTCGAGAACAACTTTGGGTCCCAGACATCAACATCGCAGAGTAGTAAGTTAATAGTCTGTGAATTCTTTCAAATTATTGTCATAATCAGAGAAAAGAGCCTTTTAAAACCTGAAATGTCAGCACTTGGAAAGCAATCTTGCGCTGTTTACACTGTAAACTTGAGAGTAGAGAGGTAAACCTCCATGTAGGTACAGTATCACAGTTGTTTGATAATTTGGAGTTTAAAGGAATCTACTTTAAGCTCTTTTTAGTCAATGTTATGCTTAAATTGATTATATTTTAGTATACCTATAAAAAGACCAATACAAAAAATATAATACAAATTGTAATAAACAATGAACTGTCTGAGAGTGATATATAACTTCTTGTCTTTGTATTCCTCGCTGCTTTTAAAAGGCCTTGGATTAATTTGTTAATTACTAGTTAAACATTTTTTTCTATTTATTTTTTTTTCAGCATGGATGAAGACAAAGCTCCCAAAACTCCCTATGTCTACTTATACAACACAGGTCATGTATTTGATGTTAAGTCACTCAGAGTGGTCAGCTCCTGCCAATTAGTAATCTACACTTTTCCCTTTGATATCCAAAACTGCTCTCTGACATTTGGACCATATCTACACTTTGGTAAGCCTGCTTAAATATAAAATTCAGGTCTTAAAAAGTCTGATCTTTGAACTGTGTGACTTAAAAAAAAAAAAACACCACAGGATACAATGTAGCTATGTAAAATCAGCTGGCCCTTTGAAGTGTTGAAATATTGTTGGATATTAACACAAACTTAATTTGCGGCATCTAATAACTCCAAACCAAACTGTACATTTAAATGTTATTCAAGCTACGGACATGAGGATGATTCAAGGCCTCACGTCTGAAGAGATCCTAAAGGAGTCCCAAGATGTGTTGCAGACCAATGGGGAATGGGAGCTCGCAGGGATCAGTGTAGCTCCTTCTACCTTGACATTACATGGAGGAAGCTACTCTGAGATCAAATACTATGTAAGCACTTTTAACTATTCTAATTATATATTATAAACACGTATTTTGAATTGTAATAGCTGAACATAATTCTCCACCATGCTGCGTGCATACAGTATAGAGTAATCATAGTATACAGATGTAGCTGTGAGTATAGAAGTATTAACATACTTAACCATTTTATACAAACAGGAAATGACACAACGCAATGAGAAAGCTAAAAGATAATCCCAAAAATGTTTGTATTGTGTTCCTTTAGCAGTTTCATCACCATCCAGAATAATTTAAATTTTTTTTCCAGCTGTGAGGAAAACTTCATTTTCTTTTGATTGTTGGAGAATAGTGTCTATAAAGATCACACACACGCACATCAGGTGTTTCTTAACACACTGTTGTGAGTACTTTCTTTTTATGTCACTTTTCTAGAGTGAACACGCTACATACTCTGTTTTACAGAAACATATGTCAATGAGAACAACTTAATTGTATATTTGGTTGTATTCAGGGCCATAGCTGCCATTAAGGGCACCAAGGCCATGTCCCCTGCATGATTTATTTCATTATTTTATATACATAATTGAACAGTTGACTTAACAGTAGATAAAAGAGGAATTGTCTAAATAATCCAAACATCTTTTCTGAAAGGGTAGTGCACTGGGGGGCTTGGACTCATGGTTTGGACTGATTATTTTTATTATTCTGGCTTTTAAAATGCCATAAAAATCCCTCTAAAAAATGTTTGCAGGATAACACACTTTCAATGTGACAAGATAATTCTTTTTGCATACGAGTTCAGAAAGAAATGAAGATACATGCCATGACTATAAGTCTGACTAAAATGTTGAGGCCTACCTGTGTCTCTTCCCAAGATCATTCTGAGACGTAGGCCAGTGCTCTATGTGGTGAACCTGCTGATCCCCAGCTGCTTCCTCATCACAGTGGACCTCTTCAGCTTCCTGCTGCATCCCCAGACTGTGGACCGCTCCTCCTTCAAGATGACCCTCATCCTGGGCTACACCGTCTTCCTGCTCATCATGAACGACCTGCTGCCTGTCACTGGGGAGACAACACCTCTCATCAGTGAATGACACCTGTGATAATGTTACTGATTTTATTTCAGAGAAGGTTGAAGGAACATGCATTCATCTTTATAAAATGCATTGCTGCACATATGCTTCTGAAGCTCTCATGAGCTGCTCAGTTTATACACACACACGCGCGCGCACACACACACACACACACGCAGGCAACTCAGTGGTATAAGGGAGGAAAGTGTTTGTTGTTTAAATTTCTGGATATTGCCGCAAGTTGCATCACAATTCATATCTCAAATATGAACACATATATATGATATTTGATGATCATTTTTAGATTCCGTCTGACTTACGCTTAGCAGGGATATCATTATCCCTGATGTCCATCATGAATAAAAGTCCAAAAATGTAATTCTAAATTTAAATTCTAATTTGTGCCCAGGGGTGATGGGGATGGGTTTGTGCTCTGAGAAACTAGATCTTCCACAGCAGCTCTACAACCAGAATGCCAACCTGCCACTGGGTTCCACCCTGTTTAAAACACTTTAGTGGTTGTGGTCCATTCAGATTATCGGAATCCCAAAAACTGTTAGAATCATGTATACAAGGAGATGAATAACAGGTTTCTCAGGCTTCAATGTAAACAGCATTTCCTAAATAAGATTATATGTATGACTGAAGATGGTTAAAATGGTTACTGGCATGCATGAAAAGAAACAGTATACTTAATGAAAGGAGTACTGAATCCTTCCTGTTTTTGTTTCCTGCAGACGTTTTCTTCTCCATCAGCCTCGCTCTGATGGTGGCCAGCCTGTTGGAGACGGTGTTGATCACTAATATCCAGTGCAGCTCCAGCCAGTACAGTGCGGTGCGGTACCTCGCTGGCTCGCTGGCTCGTTTTTCTCCCAAGGAAGAAAAAGAGCAACCAAATCATCTTCCTCAACCCATCTCTTAGAGGTATATTATTATCAATTAACATTAACTAAAATACATGAAAAGTTTGACAAGACAATTTATTTAGGTTGACCCCCAGTTTGCAGGGAGTTGGTGGTGAGATCCTTTGTAGCACCAAGTGACATTTAATTGACTAAATAATTGATAGGACTACTTGTGAAAACTACAGTATATACACTAATACTGTATATATGAAATACCAGGCCTGTCAAAAGTGCTTTAACTTTGTCAACCAAAGTTTTATTTAAAAGATTACCTTTCCTCTCTCTAAATCGAGTTGTCTACCTTTAGAGCTAGGTCTCTTTGTCTGACAAGTTCTGCTTCCTTTGACCAACTAAAGTCTTCTCAATCATAATACTTGGTTACATCTGACTCAGGGTGTTGGGGATCTGAGGTAGGCCTGCACAGTATGTCCTGCACAAGCAGTGTGTCAGGGTTGGTGAAGGTGTGGACCCAAAAGCAAGCAGGACAGCAACAAGAACTAAAGACCAAACTATTTGTTCTCCAAGGACTACAAACTGGAAAACTAAGACAGAACAACATAGGCAACAGAAGATTTACGACACACACACTGACAAAAGTAAATATACACATGGAGCTAATCAGAAGACGAGGCACAGCTGTGATTGGACAGGAAACAGGATTAATGAGGGAAACACTGATTGGGTCACAGACAACGAGGACTGGCAACACAAGGCATGCTGACGAGGCTAGACACAAAACAGGTGTACAAGGGAAACATGCAGGGCTACAGAAACACATAAGGAACACCATGGAAAGCAACTCGAAATAACACAGTAAACAAAATCAGGAACATGAACAGAAAACCCCAAACTTTCAAGAAATAAGACACTGAAATAAAGACAAATAAAGAAACTGTCGCACTAGACCAGAGATCTTCAACAGGGGGTCCTCAGAATTACTGCTTGAGGGGCCACCAAATTATTGTTAATTCCTTGGGGATCAATAAAGTAACTATCTATCTATCTATCTATCTATATTCATATATATATATATATATATATATATATATATGAATCCAACATATTATTTGCAATAGTATTAGCAAATATAAATCCGCCTCACAATTTGTGAATCTACGGAGCCCCCTGGGGTCAGCTGATGAAAAAAAAAACTAAACCGTGCGCACAGATTCCTAATCTGTGCTCTTGGTTTTATAAACGTAAGCAAAATTAGAAATATATTCACAGATTCTAACTTCTGGGATCAATTCTCTATAGCGAAATGTTATTAAATCACAAACAACGCATCTTTCCTAAAGTAGTAAGGTTAACAACGAGCTAAAAACTAATTTTCATCAAAACGAGCCATCCTCCCACCTGGAGAAATAACATTATTGGTCTTATGAGCAGCTGGCGGTGAGACTGCAGTAGGACGAGTGCTTAGGGACTATCTACAAACTACAACACCGACACAAAACTATCTATTAATTTAATGTTTAAATAAGGTAGTGTTTCTCCAAACTTACCTCAATTATAACTTGTCTCCTTGTAGTTGTACTACAGCACTTACTTTTAAAAATAAGTTTGGAGACATTACCTTATTTAATCATTAAATTAATATTTTGATTTGATTTGATTTATTTTGGATTTGACAAACATAATCCAAAGGATAGCATGTTAAAGTGTAAACACTTATTTCCAACATGGTCCTTGGTGTTAAAACATGCAACACATAACGAAGACCTATTTCAGGTCAAAGACAATAACATATAATACAGATCATCCAAGGTTTAAAAGCATTCTAAAATAAGAGAATCATAAATCACATAAAATAATCAGTCTACTCTAATTAAAAAATATTGGCTACTCCATTTCATAAAAAAGCCTTAACCTTATGTCTAAAAGCCCCTCTGGTATTTACAATTTTGAGGGAAAGCGACCAATAATGTTATTTCTCCAGGTCGGAGGACAGCTCGTTTTGATGAAAATGAGTTTGCTCATTGTTAACCTTAATACTATTAGGAAAGATGCGTCGTTTGTGATTTAATAACATTTCGCTATAGAGAATTGATCCCAGAAGTTAGAATCTGTGAATATCTTTCTAATTTACATTTATAAAACCGAGAGCACAGATTATGAATCTGTGCGCACGGTTTAGTTTTTTTTATCAGCTGACCCCAGGAGGGCTCTGTATGAATCAACTCCACTGATGATAGGCTTACTGGCCCATAGCTAAATTAGTCACTAAGATCCATAGATACAGTTAATTCTAAGGATTCACTGTGCCACATGTATTTTTTACCTTAAAACATGATTTATAAAACCATGCCAACAATTATTATTTTATTAGCATATTCTATGCACTAAATATGTATGTATAAAGGCTTTAGGCCACCCTACACGTTATTGTAGGCCCAGCTTAAAGGTGCTCTAAGTGATGTGACGTGTTTTTTAGGCTACAAATTTTTTTTGCCACATACAGCAAACATCTCCTCACTATCTGCTAGCTGCCTGTCCCCTGAACACACTGTAAAAAAACGCGGTCTCTGTCGACAGCTCAGGCTCCACAAATGGCAACAAAAACAAACTGTGCCAACCTGCCCCAGTGTTCCAGCCAATAACTGACAAGAAGGAGCTGGTTGAGCCATCACTGCAGCAGCATTAGCACATAGGCTACTTCCACAATGCGTATTCATGACTCAACCAACTCCTTCTTGTCAGTTATTGGCAGGAACACTGTTTGTTATGGTTCATGGGACAGGTTGGCGCACTTTGTTTTTGTTGCCGTTTGTGGAGCCCAGGCTGTCTACAGAGAATGCGTTTTTTTACAGTGTGTTCAGGGGACCGGCAGCTATATGTATGTGACAAAAAATGTTGTAGCCTAAAAAAACGCGTCACATCACTTAGAGCACCTTTAATATGCAACTTAATTTTAAACAATATATGTAGTAGGGCAGCCCTGAGCCGTCTTTCTTTTACTTAAGGGGTCCTTGGCTTAAAAAACCTTGAAGACCCCGTGCACTAGACCAGTGGCCACAGAGCAAGACTGTGCCACAGTGGACTTGAAAGGTTACAAATTGTGACAATAAATGTACTAAAGATGGTTAGGAATGTATTGAAAGTATTGCTGTCATGATTAGCCATTGTTTATGCTTATCATATGCACTGAAAGTATATGTTTGAGGTGTCCTGATGATAATTGTAATGAGCCCCTGCCAGCCAATAAGAAATAACTATTTCTCATGGCCATTTAATAATCTAGGTGTTATTTAGACTTTTGACATTTTCAGGCAGCATAAGTTTTACATGATGACTAAATAGAATTCAAACAAGCTTGTCCCTTTTTTTGACAAAACCAGCGAAGAATTTCAGCAACACCGACATCTCAGCGATTCAGCTTCAGCCCGTCTTTGGTGATACACCTCCAGTAAACCCCTCCCCCAACCCCCCCCCAGAGCCGGCCCTGGATGAACTGAGGAAGCTGAGCAGAGATCTCCTGGCCATACGCCTCCAGGTAGACAAACACTTCCAGGGGAGTGAAACCTCGCAGGAATGGCAAATAATCGGGATAGTGATCGACCGTCTGCTGTTTGGCTTGTACATTGTCTTCATCGCTGTCAGCTTCATCACCATCATATGTCTCTGGAGCAACCATTATGCAGCATGATTTAAGCAAAGCGTAATATGCATGATTGACATATCAGCAGTTTATATGCTGTATTCTGAGATGTGGCACATGTTGATAATTCTGTCAAGGAAGACAATGTAAGTTTCTGGATCTTGAGAGTTGTATTTGTCAAAGATTTGAAGAACATGGATTTTCATATATATAGATGGGGTTTTAGCTTTACATGCCTTAATTTGTCCTTGCATTGACTACTGTCTGCCACCAACCAAAATGGTGGCAAAAGTTGCTAAACAAATGTATCACATAAAATAATCAGTCTACTCTAATTAAAAAATATTGGCTACTCCATTTCATAAAAAAGCCTTAACCTTATGTCTAAAAGCCCCTCTGAAAACAAATGTTTTAAACCCTTGTGTTGCCTTCCCGTCAACCATGCAAAGTTTTGTTTTTCTGGGTCAAAATTTGAAATAAAAACGTTTTTCCCAACTTTTTGTTCGTCTTTTTTGTCACTTTTGTTGCTTTTTGCAATGTTTTTTTTTTTTTTACATTTTTGTCACTATTCCCAATAGGATAGCATGCTAACATGTTTTCAATTAGCACTAAACACAACGTAAAGCTGAGGCTGATGTCATTAATTTAGCAAATATTTGGTCATGGAAAATGTTGACTTGATGATGACATTAGATAAAGAGTTAAGGATTCACCAAAGTTCTTACAATTCATCCTGAGAGGGACATGAATGTTTGCACCAAATCATATAGCTATCCATCCAACAGTTATTGAGAGATGTTTGAGTTTCACTCAAAACCACATGGCTGTATGGCTAATAAAAAAGAAAAAGCAGTTGGCCTGCTGGTGATGAAGAAGAATGTTTGTCATTTGGTAGAAGTTGTTTTAAATTCTGATAATATGACCATCACACTGATTTATTTTCAATGTCATTTGTATTAAATCTAATACAGCTTAGGATCTACACCAAGCAGCAGGCCTACATATGTTATTGCGTATTTAAACTAGGGATAAACAGTCAATCTTAAAAACATGCACTAAAGAATATGCACATGGCAGCTGTAAACATTGAAATGTATTTTAAAAGCCAGTCAGCATTCACAGGGGAAAAGAACAACTAACTTGTAATAAACCACCTGTAGGGCCTAACTGTGTTTGTGCTTTAAATCTGATATATCTCTACTGATTTTAAGAATAGCATAAAACCAAAAATTGCCCATAGTTCAACAGCAGAGCACATAATGCTGGAGAACAGAACAGATTGAAGCTCCCACAGGTGGAGTTGTTAAAAAATAAGATGGGTGAGTGGTTACCGGAGGTGTGGAACAACAAGTCCTGTGCTGTCCTAGGTATATTAGTAGTAGATCCAAATGCAACAATATATATATGTGTGCGCATGTTTTGTCCAGTTTATTTATTTACAGTATTTGTGAGGATCAAATGTTACGGGGCAGGTAATTGTTCATGAAGGCTTTTAAAATAATAGTAGTAAAAGTGCAGGTCTAAACACATTTGCAATATTGCAATTTAAGATATGAGTTTGAGAACTTCCTTCATTTGTTTGAGATTTCTATTAAAACACACCAACAAACTTGTTTTAATGAGGGAACTAAATGTGCATTATAACCATGTTTAATGGTGACAAGGCTACAACCTAAAAAAATCTTTTTTTAATTGTTTCTGAAATCAAAACTGTATACTGTAGGTTGCCTCTCATTATAACATGTATACCTCAAACCCTAAATCATCCAGATCATTGTCTACAAAGTATATTCTTTTTTTAACTGGTCTTAAAACAAGCCATTATAAAGGTTTTGCAGATAGTAGGCAAACTTTGATTTCCTTCACTTTACATAATGATATTTAGGCCATTTAATCATTAGTTCATGATGAATAAAAATGTTTGAGGTTGAGTTCTATTGAAATATTGTCATATATATCCACTAGATGGTGCCATCAATTGATGGTTGGAGGTTTGAGGTATTTGAGTATTTCCATTTTCTGATACTTTGTACTTGTAATACTACAATTCAGAGGCACATTTTTACTTTAAAAAAAAAAATATATAAAAATAAATACTAAAGAAGTCCCAAGAAGTTCAAGAAGTCCCATTCGGCTCTGAATAAAAATAATTGTTAATTGCAGCCTTACTTCAGTTTAGCATTAATTAGCTTAATCTTTTTGACTCAACTTTTCTATCGGCGCACAAAAAAATAACCTTCATCAACAGTCTGGCCAGTATTTTATTGTCAACATACTTTCAGAACAAAGACAAATTGACACAACCAATCATTTTAATACCAATCATTTTTAATAATAGACACTTTCCCTCTGTTTCCAATCTCTATGCTATGCTAACATAAGCTAACCAGCTGCTGGGCCCAGCTACATATTTTCCAAGAACCTAATATTCTTTAAAGTGCCAATAAGGTTGGGAACCACTGTAAACTAAGATCTGTTGGAGGAGAAACCCCATTTAAGCATGAAGAATTGGAGTACAAGAGGTGATGGTGAAGGTTCTTAAAAAGGACATCAGAAAAATGCCCAAAGAGTGAAGTCCCAACACTACACACCACAACAGCAGCAGACACCTCGGCTTACTGCTTTTACCGGATCTACCTGCTGCTCATTTCACGTTACGCCCTGGTCATCATTTGCATGTGGTGTACTGGATCTGCCAGGCCTAGGATAAATTCAGGGATAGTTCATAGGATGTTTAAGTAGCAAATTACTAAAATGCAATCTGTATAACTAGAAGGCGAAGCAAAGCCTTGGGCAACATGTATTACTTATTGTTTCTGTCACGTTTCTTTTCTGACTCTATTGAATACTAATTTTATTGGGGAAATTATTGAGAAATATGTTATTAACTTCTTGAATGTAAATAGCATGATGGACAAAAGCCAATCTGGCTTCCACCCCCAACACAGCATCCACTTCTAGTATGGTTGGGTTATTTGGTACTGTGTTCAGTTGGTTTTAGGTCACATCTCCAAAGCAGGGGCTATGTGGTCGCCATTGTTGATCATAAATCTGAGTGGAGTCCCCCAGGGTTCGATTCTCAAGCTTCTGTTATTCAACCTGTATGCTCCATACTAAATAATGCAAGACTGAAATATAACTCCAGTATTTGCTAATGTCCGTCTGTTGGATGGTGCTCCACCACCTTGGCCCAGGCTAAAATATCTCTACAATTGAACGGATTGTCATGGAACTTTGTACAGACATTCATGATCCACAGCTGATGAATCTTAATGACTTTGATGATCTTCTCTTGCGCCACCAGCAGATCAAAATGTTCCCTTGTAAAATATCTCACAATCTACTGGCACTAAATTTTTTTCAGACATTCATGGTTCTCAGACAATGTAGACTTTGAAGATTCCCTAATTTTTCCTCTAGTGCCACCATGAGGTTGACATTTGTGGTTTTGAGTGAAACTCAACAACTCTCTACTATTGCATGTATTGCCATGACATTTGTTGCAGACATATGGTCTATGTGCCCCCTCAAGATTAATTGTAATAATCTTTTATCTTGTACAATAATCAGGTCAAAATTTTATTTACAATAGTGTATAATAATAAAAAAAACTGTAAAACTCATGACATTCCCATCAGCATGAGCTGTAGTGCTAATTAAGAAATGTGAGCATGCATAACTAAGCAAAGCATACTTTTTGTGCAGTTCCCCAGTAGGTAAATTGACACAAAAACTAGTCAAGTGCATACTGTTGTGTTTGCCTTGGCCTCAGCTGTCACGAATACAAGTTGTTGACGCATCTGATCCTCATGAAGATGATTCAAAAGCCTGTTGTACAATCCAAACATTTATTATGCAAACACAGAAATCAGATGAGAGGATCTCTGCAAGGAACTGGGAATACCCCAAAGGTTTACAGTAAGTCATGCTACAGTCTACCATATTCTAGAGTCAATATTAGCTTCTGGAGGATGTCAGACATTTCTTTGAATTAGTGATAAAATAAGGTTGCTTCAGCAGAACAGCATATTCTCATCGAGCAGACTGCTAAGATTTTTGTTTTGTAATCTGAGGCATATGAAAAAGGATTGAAAGACTGAAAATGACAGATATAAAGCCCGTTGAGCTCATCTTCATTTGTTTCATGCTGCTTCAAGGTAAGGTGGGGAGACATTTTGACTATCCACAAAATAAGCAAAGACGATGATCTGTTAAAAGCTGGTCCTGTACAGTGGGAACCTGTTTTAAATAATCAATAATGATAAAGCCTTATTTAAAATGTACTGGTTTGAACAAACATTAATATATGTCAACAATTTTCTTAAATTGCATTTAATTCATTAATATAATTCCTTTCACTCAAAAAGCTATTGCAACAACAGCTATTCTTGACTTCCCTGCCAACTTCAAACTGTACAGCAGATGAAGAAAGATCTGCAATGCTTCTGTGTCCATACCAATAAAAGAACTGGGACTAAATACTTCCATGTGTATTTACATGAGCTATCTCACAATTTTTTCTACTTTCTCTTTAAACACAGGTTTTGTGGCATCACTGAACTGCACCAGCCCAACTCCTGAATCCTTGGTTGATGCCCTTGAGAAGAATGTATTCCCTAAAAAACTAGTGCGACCTGTAAAAAGCTTTTCAAGTCCAGTTAACATAACCATTGGTATCACTGTGGTGGGAATTATAGGAGTGGTGAGTCTACAAAAACACACATTCGTGCCTGTACATGAGCATACATAACTTTTTCAATTAAATTCAACAGTCATTGATTCAAATTCATAATTAATCTGTATTACTGGCTTAAAACATGTCTCACCTACAGGATGAAAAATCCCAAACCCTAACAACACTCTTATGGCAAATTCTGGTAAGTTCATTAGTGCACTGACAAAAGCATCAATGCATTTGGAAGTGTTTGACTTCTTACATCCATTATGTGCCGAGTTTTTGTCAAAATGTGATTGCATTAATTTTTGTTTGTAACAAAATAAGCACACCCAAGGTTAGGAGATGTATCTTTTTTAATTTACCACTGGGGGGCACCAAAGTCAGATATTTGTTGTATGATTTCTCTAATAATTTAAAATTAAACATGCATGTCTACTTGTTTAAATATCTTAGTCTCGCTATGCCAGACCATTTGCCGTTGCATTTCTTTAAACCAATCACAATCGTCTTAGGCGGTGCTAAGTACCAGATGGAGCCGCTGCAAAATAGTCATGCTAGAGAAAACTCAGATTGGACAGATAGTCTAGCTAGCTGTTTCAGTTTACCCTGCAGAGATCTGAGGAGCAGTTAACCATAGTCCTCATAAATCCACCGGAGTTTAAAATTCCAACAAAAAAGAAAGTGGAAGGAAACGGAAATCGGCGACAATACATGCATCCGGCGGAATTTCCTGCAGCACCGGAGCAATCCCGGAAGTAGAACATCAAGGATATAGACTAAAAGTTTCTAAACTAGAATAAACCTAAAGTTCATTGGCTTGTTATTGTTCATTAACTTGTGACGAAATAGGGTTTTGTGCAAAACGTCTTGTATTTTTTTGGTGACGGTTGGTGATGGTTTTTGGGATATTTTTCTTTGTTGTGTGACATAGATGGAATGGTTGCCATACATCACATCTGTGTTGTTTTGTTTAATGTAGGAGTGGAACATAGAGGGACTGAGCTGGGATGAGGAGGAATGTGGAACTAAAAGAGTCTCTGTCCCTCGAGAACAACTTTGGGTCCCAGACATCAACATCGCAGAGTAGTAAGTTAATAGTCTGTGAATTATTTCAAATTATTGTCCAAATCAGAGAAAAGAGAAAAATAAAAACTTGAAATGTCAGCACTTGGAAAGCAATCTTTCGCTGTTTACACTGTAAACCTGAGAGTAGAGAGGTAAACCTCCATGTAGGTACAGTTTCACAGTTGTTTGATTGAAAGGAATCTACTTTAAGCTCTTTTTAGTCAATTGTATGCTTAAATTGATTATTTTTTAGTATGCCTATAAAAAGACCAACTCATTTTATTCAAACATATAATACAAATTTTGATAAACAATGAACTGTCTGAGAGTGATATATAACTTCTTGTCTTTGTATTCCTCGCCGCTTTTAAAATGCCTTGGATTAATTTGTTAATTACTAGTTATAAACATTTTTTTCTATTTATTTTTTTTTCAGCATGGATGAAGACAAAGCTCCCAAAACTCCCTATGTCTACTTATACAACACAGGTCATGTATTTGATGATAAGCCACTCAGAGTGGTCAGCTCTTGCCGATTAGTAATCTACACTTTTCCCTTTGATATCCAAAACTGCTCTCTGACGTTTGGACCATATCTACACTTTGGTAAGCCTGCTTAAATATAAAATTCAGGTCTTAAAAAGTCTGATCTTTGAACTGCGCGACTTAAAAAAACAACAACACAGAATACAATGTAGATTTGTAAAAGCAGTTGTTCAAAGCCCTTTGAAGTGTTGAAATATTGTGTGTGGATGGATATTAACACAAAACTTCATTTGTGGCATCTAATAACTCCAAACCAAACTGTACATTTAAATGTTATTCAAGCTACGGACATGAGGATGATTCAAGGCCTCACGTCTGAAGAGATCCTAAAGGAGTCCCAAGATGTGTTGCAGACCAATGGGGAATGGGAGCTCGCAGGTATCAGTGTAGCTCCTTCTACCTTGACGTTAGATGAGGGGGGCTACTCTGAGATCAAATACTATGTAAGCACTTTTATCTATTCTAATTATATATTATAATCACTTATTTTAAATTGTAATAGCTGAACATAATTCTCAACAATGCTGCATGCATACAGTATAGAGTAATCATAGTATACAGATGTAGCTGTGAGTATAGAAGTATTAACATACTTAAAAATTTTATGCAAACAGGAAATGACACAATATGTGCGCCGTTGGATGTCAATCTTGTCAATCAATGCTTTTAAAATGCCATACACATCCCACTAAAAAATGTTAAGATAATTATTTATGCATCCGAGTTCAGAAATAAATGAAGATAAATGCCCTGACTATAAGTCTGACTAAAATGTTGAGGCCTTGTACCGGTTTCTCTTCCCAAGATCATTCTGAGACGTAGGCCAGTGCTCTATGTGGTGAACCTGCTGATCCCCAGCTGCTTCCTCATCACAGTGGACCTCTTCAGCTTCCTGCTGCCTCCCCAGACTGTGGACCGCTCCTCCTTCAAGATGACCCTCATCCTGGGCTACACCGTCTTCCTGCTCATCATGAACGACCTGCTGCCTGTCACTGGGGAGACAACACCTCTCATCAGTGAATGACACCTGTGATAATGTTACTGATTTTATTTCAGAGAAGGTTGAAGGAACATGCATTCATCTTTATAAAATGCATTGCTGCACATATGCTTCTGAGGCTCTCATGAGCTGATCAGTTTATATATACACACACACACACACACACACACACACACATGCAGGCAACTCAGTGGTATAAGGGAGGAAAGTGTTTGTTGTTTCTGGGTATTGCTGCAAGTTGCATCACAATTCATATCTCAAATATGAACACATATATATGATATTTGATGATCATTTTTAGATTCCGTCTGACTTACGCTTAGCAGGGATATCATTATCCCTGATGTCCATCACAAATAAAAGTCCAAAAATGTAATTCTAAATTTAAATTCTAATTTGTGCCCAGGGGTGATGGGGATGGGTTTGTGCTCTGAGAAACTAGATCTTCCACAGCAGCTCTACAACCAGAATGCCAACCTGCCACTGGGTTCCACCCTGTTTAAAACACTTTAGTGGTTGTGGTCCATTCAGATTATCGGAATCCCAAAAACTGTTAGAATCATGTATACAAGGAGATGAATAACAGGTTTCTCAGGCTTCAATGTAAACAGCATTTCCTAAATAAGATTATATGTATGACTGAAGATGGTTAAAATGGTTACTGGCATGCATGAAAAGAAACAGTATACTTAATGAAAGGTGTACTGAATCCTTCCTGTTTTTGTTTCCTGCAGACGTTTTCTTCTCCATCAGCCTCGCTCTGATGGTGGCCAGCCTGTTGGAGACGGTGTTGATCACTAATATCCAGTGCAGCTCCAGCCAGTACAATGCGGTGCCTCGCTGGCTCAGTGTCCTCGTGCTACGATATCTAGCTGTTGTCGTTTTTCTCCCTCGGAAGAAAAAGAACAACCAAATCACTGTCTTCCTCAACCCATCTCTTATAGGTATATTATTATTATCAATTAACATTAACTAAAATACATGAAAAGTTTTTATTTTTATTTAGTTTGACCCCCAGTTTGCAGGGAGTTGGTGGTGAGATCCTTTGTAGCACCAAGTGACATTTAATTGACTAAATAATTGATAGGACTACTTGTGAAAACTACAGTATATACACTAATACTGTATATATGAAATACCAGGCCTGTCAAAAGTGCTTTATCTTTGTCAACCAAAGTTTTATTTAAAAGATTACCTTTCCTCTCTCTAAATCGAGTTGTCTACCTTTAGAGCTGGGTCTCTTTGTCTGACAAGTTCTGCTTCCTTTGACCAACTAAAGTCTTCTCAATCATAATACTTGGTTACATCTGACTCAGGGTGTTGGGGATCTGAGGTAGGCTATGTCCTGCACAGTGTGTCAGGGTTGGTGAAGGTGTGGACCCAAAAGCAAGCAGGACAGCAACAAGAACTAAAGACCAAACTATTTGTTCTCCAAGGAATACAAACTGGAAAACTAAGACAGAACAACATATGCAACAGAAGATTTACGACACACACACTGACAAAGGTAAATATACACATGGAGCTAATCAGAAGACGAGGCACAGCTGTGATTGGACAGGAAACAGGATTAATGAGGGAAACACTGATTGGGTCACAGACAACGAGGACTGGCAACACAAGGCATGCTGACGAGGCTAGACACAAAACAGGTGTACAAGGGAAACATGCAGGGCTACAGAAACACATAAGGAACACCATGGAAAGCAACTCGAAATAACACAGTAAACAAAATCAGGAACATGAACAGAAAACCCCAAACTTTCAAGAAATAAGACACTGAAATAAAGACAAATAAAGAAACTGTCGCACTAGACCAGAGATCTTCAACAGGGGGTCCTCAGAATTACTGCAGGAGGGGCCACCAAATTATTTTTAATTTTTTGAAAGATTCCCAAAAAATTAAAATACCTTAATATGAATCCAACATATTATTTGCAATAGTATTAGCAAATATAAATCTGCCTTACAATTTGTGAATCAACTCCACTGATGATAGGCTTACTGTTCTATTAGGTAAGGTAGTCACTAAGATCCACAGATACAGTTAATTCTAAGGATTCACTGTGCCACATGTATGTTTTACATTAACACATGATTTATAAAACCATGCCAACAGTTATTATTTTAATAGCATTGTATTCTATGCACTAAATAGGTATGTATAAAGGCTTTAGGCCGCCTTACACGTTATTGTAGGCCCATCTTAATATGCAACTTAATTTTAAACAATATATGTAGTAGGGCATCCCTGATCTGTCTTTCTTTTACTTAAGGGGTCCTTGGCTTAAAAAACCTTGAAGACCCCGTGCACTAGACCAGTGGCCACAGAGCAAGACTGTGCCACAGTGGACTTGAAAGGTTACAAATTGTGACAATAAATGTACTAAAGATTGGTATCACACCACTACTGAATCCTATTTGTGTGCCTATTTTCCGCCTCGACAGGTATACAGTTTAATTTTACATTTGAACAGTTAACCCCTGGTAACTGCAGAAGATCCCCTTGGTTAGGAATGTATTGAAAGTATTGCTGTCATGATTAGCCATTGTTTATGCTTACCATATGCACTGAAACTATATGTTTGAGGTGTGAGGCTGATGATAATTTTAATGAGCCCCTGCCAGCCAATAAGAAATAACTATTTCTTATTGCCATTTAATAATCTAGGTGTTATTTAGACTTTTGACATTTTCAGGCAGCGTAAGTTTTACATGCTGAGTAAAAAGAATTCAAACAAGCTTGTCCCTTTTTTTTGACAGAACCAGCAAAGAATTTCAGCAACACCGACATCTCAGCGATTCAGCTTCAGCCCGTCTTTGGTGATACACCTCCAGTAAACCCCCCCCCAGAGCCGGCCCTGGATGAACTGAGGAAGCTGAGCAGAGATCTCCTGGCCATACGCCTCCAGGTAGACAAACACTTCCAGGGGAGTGAAACCTCGCAGGAATGGCAAATGATCGGGATAGTGATCGACCGTCTGCTGTTTGGCTTGTACATTGTCTTCATCGCTGTCAGCTTCATCACCATCATATGTCTCTGGAGCAACCATTATGCAGCATGATTTAAGCAAAGCGTTATATGCATGATTGACATATCAGCAGTTTATATGCTGTATTCTGAGATGTGGCACATGTTGATAATTCTGTCAAGGAAGACAATGTAAGTTTCTGGATCTTGAGAGTTGTATTTGTCAAAGATTTGAAGAACATGGATTTTCATATATATAGATGGGGTTTTAGCTTTACATGCCTTAATTTGTCCTTGCATTGACTACTGTCTGCCACCAACCAAAATGGTGGCGAAAGTTGCTAAACAAATGTTTTAAACCCTTGTGTTGCCTTCCTGTCAACCATGCAACATTTTGTTTTTCTGGGTCAAAATTTGAAATAAAAACTTTTTTCCCAACTTTTTGGTCATCTTTTTTGACACTTTGCTGAGATGTTTGAGTTTCACTCAAAACCACATGGCTGTATGGCTAATAAAAAAGAAAAAGCAGTTGGCCTGCTGGTGATGAAGAAGAATGTTTGTCATTTGGTAGAAGTTGTTTTAAATTCTGATAATATGACCATCACACTGATTTATTTTCAATGTCATTTGTATTAAATATAATACTGTTGAGGGAAATACAGACTTGCGATCATGTTTAATTAATCATTATATATAAGACTTAAAACAGAGTTAGTGTTATAAAAAGGGACACAATTATTAGTGTAATATGGGTTGTGCAATAAATGTCAGTATAACATGGGTTGTGCTATAGGGGTCAGTGTAATATCAGGACAGTTTGTGGTTTGTTCACTATAGTCGATGCTTTCTTGTTTTCTATATGTCCCTTGTTGTCCACTCTTGTTGTTGTTGTTTGTTTTAACATGATGTGATCACTGTTCTTGTCCTTGTCCCTTTGTATATAGTCTGCATATAGTGTCTTTGTATGTATTCATTAATTTGTGTGTAACACCAACCTGCCAGGGGGTCTGCAGATGGAAATTAGCCTAAGGCTATAATCTGGCATATTTACATTTGTGAAAATGTTCATTAATATGTATTGTCCCCCTTTTCTTTCAAATAAATAAATAAATAACACAGCTTAGGATCTACACCAAGCAGCAGGCCTACATATGTTATTGCGTATTTAAACTAGGGATAAACAGTCAATCTTAAAAACATGCACTAAAGAATATGCACATGGCAGCTTTAAACATTGAAATGTATTTTAAAAGCCAGTCAGCATTCACAGGGGAAAATAACAACTAACTTGTAATAAACCACCTGTACGGCCTAACTGTGTTTGTGCTTTAAATCTGATATTTCTCTACTGATTTTAAGAATAGCATAAAACCAAAAATTGTCCATAGTTCAACAGCAGAGCCCATAATGCTGGAGAACAGAACAGATTGAAGCTCCCACAGGTGGAGGTGTTAAAAAATAAGATGGGTGAGTGGTTACCGGAGGTGTGGAACAACAAGTCCTGAGCTGTCCTAGGTATATTAGTACTAGATCCAAATGCAACAATATATATATATGTGTGCGCATGTTTTGTCCAGTTTTATTTATTTACAGTATTTGTGAGGATCAAATGTTACGGGACAGGTAATTGTTCACGAAGGCTTTTAAAATAATAGTAGTAAAAGTGGAGGTCTAAACACGTTTGCAATATTGCAATTTAAGATACGAGTTTGAGAACTTCTTTCATTTGTTTAAGGTTTCTATTAAAACACACCAACAAACTTGTTTTAATGAGGGAACTAAATGTGCATTATAACCATGTTTAATGGTGACAAGGCTACAACCTAAAAAAATCTTTGTTTCTGAAATCATAACTGTATACTGTAGGTTGACTCTCATTATAACATGTATACTACGAACCCTAAATCATCCAGATCATTGTCTACAATGTATATTTTTTTTTAACTGGTCTTAAAACAAGCCATTATAAAGGTTTTGCAGATAGTAGGCCCACTTTGATTTCCTGCACTTTATTTTCATAATGATATTTAGGCCATTTAATCATTAGTTCATGATGAATAAAAATGTTTGAGGTTGAGTTCTATTGAAATATTGTCATATATATCCACTAGATGGTGCCATCAATTGATGGTTGGAGGTTTGAGGTATTTGAGTATTTCCATTTTCTGATACTTTGTACTTGTAATACTACCATACTATGGAGCTAAATCAGGGCCAAATGTTTTGTTCATTTGAAAAAAATATATATAGTTGAAAAAATAAAGCTTGAAATTGAAAATTTAAGTTTTGGTCAAAACTTGGAAAAAATAAAACCATGTATTCAAACTTAAAATAAGTGTACCAATTTTTCTTTCAGTTTGAATAAAATATAGATTAAATTCTGGAATTATTTTGAATAAATTATAAATTTTCATTTTTCACTTTAATATTTGTTTTCAGTTCCACATTTCATGTTTTCAGATTCAAAACTTATTTTTTTTACGCCTTCAAATCTTTTTTTTTCGGTTTCAAATCTTTTTTTTTCGTTTTCAGATCTGTTTTTCACTTTCAGATAATTTTTTTTCGGTTTCAGACTTTTGGCCCTGATTTTGCGTGGGGGGCGTGGTATTATGAGTGACAGCCTAACAACGAAGGCAGAAGACTCCTCTGTCATGTTGACTTCAGGAAATGGTGTTACTGTGAGAACTATGACTGAATGCTTTCTATCCACTATATACATGTGATGTTTACTTAATAAACTGATGCAAGTGACAAAGTTCCATTTAAAAAATTGTATTGGACAACACATGGTACCAATTACACTATAAGAGCAATAAACTGGTTGTGCAGTTCGGCAGGAACAATGACTTCTCCCACTTCCATGTACGACATTGAATGTAGCACCACAGTATTCACTCGGCAGTCAGCATAGCGTCCGCTCCGCCAAGGCAACCTGCTGGCGCAGCCCACAGGTAAGACATGTGAAAGATATTAGCCTTTTTGAATAGATACTTTGGGACATTATCCCCGCAGTGTCATTTTTTTGTCATTAACACATAAAGGGAAAATAGGTGGACAGTTGGAAATGAAGCATCGCTAGCACAAAAGTTAGCATTAACTAACGTTAGCTTCACACTAGCTGGTGTTTTTACACCAATTTTAGTGTCCAGCTCAAGTTTTTTGACTTTAACGTGTAGTGGTCTTTGTTAACCTCTGTTTGTCAGAATGACCATAACTCGACAGTGGCTGCCTGCAGCCGTACAGCCTTATAAATGTAAAACATTATAGATAACTAACATTGCTAGTGTTACCTTTTCATGGTTAGTTTAAACAACATAACTTGTCCTGGTCCGCTTTGTTAATCACTCAGTCAAAGCTTTTATTACGGACACACACGGAAACAGACAGTAAGACATACAAATACAAAAAGACAAGTTAGTGTATTCTGATACTTAAGTTAGGCTGTGGTAGAAGCCTTCAAAGTTTGCCCACTTGGCATATTTTGTAAGGCATAACTGTCATGCTGTTACATGTAACGTTATAGTGTAAAACGTAATTTATCAGGCCAGAGCATTAATGTAAAGTCATATTTGTCTACTCTATAAAAGGAGACCTTCTTCACTGCAGCCAGTGTCAAGTTATGGTCATTCTGACAAACCTAGGTTAACAAAGACCAATACACGTTAAAGTAAAAAAAACTTGAGCTGGACACTGAAATTAGTGTAAAAACACCAGCTAGTGTGAAGCTAACGTTAGTTAATGCTAACTTTAGTGCTAGCGATGCTTGATTGCCAGCTTTGTCCAGCTGTCCACCTATTTTCCTTTTATGTGTTAATCACAAAAAAAAATGCCACTGAGGGGATAACGTCGCAAAGTATCTATTCAAAAATGCTAATATCTTTCACATGTCCTACCTGTGGGCTGGTGCCAGTGAATACTGTGGTGCTATAAGTCATACATGGAAGTGGGAGAAGTCATTGTTCCTGCTGAACTGCACAATCTGGCACAGTTTATTGCTCTTATAATGTAATTGGTACCATTTGTTGTCCAAAACATTTTTTTAAATGGAACTTTGTCACTGGCATCAGTTTAAGTAAAAATCACATGTATATAGTGGATAGAAAGCATTCAGTCATAGTTCTCACAGTAACACCATTTCCTGAAGTCAACATGACAGAGGAGTCTTCTGCCTTCTTTGATAGGCTGTCACTCATAATGCCACGCCCCTCTGAGTTGAAGCCACGCCCCCCACACCAAATCAGGGCCAAAAGTCTCAAACCGAAAAAAAAATATCTGAAAGTGAAAAACAGACCTGAAACCGAAAAAAAAGATTTGAAGCCGTAAAAAAAATAACTTTTGAATCTGAAAACATGAAATGTGGAACTGAAAACAAATATAAAAGTGAAAAATGAAAATTTATAATTTATTCAAAATAATTCCAGAATTGAATCTATATTTTATTCAAACTGAAAGAAAAATTGGTACACTTATTTTTAGTTCAAATACATGGTTTTATTTTTTCCAAGTTTTGACCAAAACTTAAATTTTCAATTTCAAGCTTTATTTTTTCAACTATATATATTTTTTTCGAATGAACAAAACATTTGGCCCCGATTTAGCTCCATACAATTCAGAGGCACATTTTTTACTTTAAAAAAAATTGTTTATTAGCTTAATCTTTTTGACTCAACTTTTCTATCGGCGCACAAAAAAATAACCCTCATCAACAGTCTGGCCAGTATTTTATTGTCAACATACTTTCAGAACAAAGACAAATTGACACAACCAATCATTTTAATACCAATCATTTTTAATAATAGACACTTTAATCTGTAGTGCACTTTAAACCTCTGCACACCTCCATGTTAAAGGCAGTCCAAAGACAAACCATCTGCTGAGTTGAGGAGGCTTTTCAGTGGAGTCGGTCGGTCACTTCATTTAGGAGCCGTGAGCTGAAGAGTTCATCGTTTTCTTTAAAAACCGCCTGGTTCAAACTAAAGACACAGGGGCAGCTTATCTCTTGAATACTCATCCGTGAGGCCGTAGGGAAATTAATATCACATGATTTTGCTTTAAGTAGTGTCTCAGGAGTGTTTAACTCGTGAGGGATCGTACACAAAGCAAAGCCTGTTGATGAGGGTATGAGTACTCTGGAGACTAATCCATTAATAGATTGGTACACATAAAATTGTACTTGGGACTGAAATCCAGGGTAAACGTTTTGATAAAATGCCGATTTGTTTTCCCATAACTTTACATCTTTCATTAACTATGACATTAACTTCCTAGATAATTTTCCTCCAACATACTCTGGTGGTTAATATAACTCTCTTCAGGGCCACTAAATAGATTAAAGAAGTAAAACCAGCCTCAAGAAAAATAAAAATAAAGTCCAGTAGCCAAAACAAGTGAGGTCTTTAAAATATATACTAGACAAGTGGTTTCCAGACTTTAGGGGTCCCAAGAACAACCTGATGGGTCACCAAATTATTAAAAGTGCCAGAAAGAAAGATATAAAAAAAAAAAAATTGTATGTAAAGTTTTCTCATTGTTTTCTGGCTTCTCCACAATTTCTGCTTTATTCCTGTGAAATACTGAATACTTTTTATTTTAGGGGCCTCTAAAAATCCTTCAAATATATAAATTTGGTTCAACTACTGTGTTAATTAGTCAGCTTTAGCGGAGCTGCTATGCAGATTTTTTACAGAGCCAGGCTAGATGTTTCCCTTTGTTTCCATTCTTTATGCTATGCTAACATAAGCTAACTAGCTGCTGGGCCCAGCTACAAATTTTCCAAGAACCTAATATTCTTTAAAGTGCCAATAATGTTGGGAACCACTCTAAACCAAGATCTGTTGGAGGAGAAACCCCATTTAAGCATGAAGAATTGGAGTACAAGAAGTGATTAACGCATTTTGAGAATTATTTTGCTGCATGTTAAGAGTATTACTCATTAAATTGTGCCTCTTTTATTTTGGACTGAAACCCTTTACCATGTAGTGCAACCCAGGTGACAGGAGCTTCATAAAAGAAACATTTCACAGTGAAGATTCATGTTCTTACAACGAACATCAGAAAAATGCCCAAAGAGTGACGTCCCAGCCCCACACACACCACAACAGCAGCAGACAGAACAGTGCAATTAACTCGACTCTCTATTATTCCAAAAGTTACGTTAGAAAACAAGTGCTGATTAGGCGCACGCACACACCTCATTTAAAATATTTGAAACTCTGAAGTCCAGTTCTGTAAACTCAACTTTCCAATGGAACTCCACTAGCTCTACCAGTCTAAGTTCATTGGTCCCAGAGGCACATAAGCGTGGCTAAAAGCTTAAAACAAGACAGTAAGGAGCGGCAAAATGAAAAGATTAGTTAAGTATCTTCCATAATTGCAAATAAAAAAAAAATCTTTTTACTTGCCATTTGATTTTTTCTTTTTAAATAGATCCTGCTATTTTGGTCACAAAAACAAACTTCAGCTAAGCCAGTAGCCAATACAATTAACAGGGTTGAAGCAGTTGCCAGAATCTGCAATTGTAGCAAGGAGAAATATCAAACCTTGTTACAACAGTCTTCCTGAGCTACCTAAATCCCAAATCTATTAGTTTTACCACAGAGGAACATGGTGCCAAGACATTTAGTTTATCTCAAGCCTTTTTTGCACACTTTTGTCACACACCTGTCACCATGTCTTTTTTGATACTGCCACTAGCAGTCACCAAAGTCATAAAGTTTCTTATGTGCAGGGAACTGTCAAACAATTCTTAAGGATTTCAATTTTGAGTATGAACAACTCTCAAGTTAATGAAAACATTTTGGAATATTTTTAAAACCAAGTTTCCTTAAGGAAATCCTGATTAGAAATTTGCAAAGCCTGGGCAATTTCTCTGTAAGTCAACATTTTCATGGAAAATCGACTCCAATCGACTCAAAGTGCGTGTGTGAAAGGGGCTTAGCTTACACTAAATGCATTTAAATCAACAGATTTTACAAAAACAACTGATGCACTGATGTAGTAAAAACCCGCACACCTGGCAATCTCTAGAGATCAAAACATTTGTTCGCTGTATTGTCACCCAGGTCTGAGAGGACTGGAACGGAAAGAGGTGGTCAGTGACTACAATCAGGGTTGCGTTGTGCTCTTCTTTTGTCTTAGAGTTTCTTCTGTGAGCAGCACTAGGGCCCACCTCCCTCGTCTTCTTGTTCCTCCATGTTTTTGCGCGCCATCCTCTCTCTCCGCTCTGCCAGCCGCTGACATCGAGGACAGTCTTTACCCGTCCGGAAGCAGCTGCGATGGTAACAGGCATTACATTCTGTAAAAGGGGGAACATCACAAAAACAGGAGTCAGAGATGTTAACACTTCAAAGCAATTACAGCACAAAGGAAGATTAGCAGTATTCACAGAGAGCAGCTCCCTTCGGCTGAACCAAACAAGGCTGCATAAACATTAAACCGGTTACACCAGTTTGCCTATAATGAGAAGTGATGTTTCAACAGAACAGCCAATCACAATCAGACCCGACAGAGGCAGGGGAGTATAAAAGACGCAGAAGTTACAGGCAGCATGGCAGAAGGGAGGAGGAAGGAGGTATGTTAGATGGCCGATAAGCTGGGAGACACACACCACACCCTAAACCAGTTCAGACACATCCTACTCTTCCACCGCAGTGCTTTAAAACTCTTCAATGTCTTAACAGATAGTTATCACTGCCCTGATTTCACTGAAATTATTTTGGTTTCCAAAATATTATATATTGAAAGATAAGATCAAATGAAAGGCAAATCAACTTAAAGAAATTGTGTTTATTTCATATTTACATAAAGATGAAGCTTAAATAATAGCAACTAAAAAGAATAAATTACACATTCATTCTTAAACATGTAGTCACCTCACAATAATGAGACATTCTTCCTTCAACAAAACTCTAAAAACAAAATGGCTTAAAACAGGCAACATTTCCTCTAAACTGGAGAAAGTCTACATTTAAATGTTAACACTTCACTGATTTCACAAAGGGAGATGAACTGATTAGTGAAATCAGCTGAAGTAGTGTTTTTTTGGGGATAAAAACTCCATTGGCCCAGAGGAATTCTTGACCAAAGCATACTGAAAAGTAAACGGTTAAGAGTAATACACCACTTTGGTATCGTTTGGCATCCCTGTAGCCAAGACAAAAGCAGTAGAGAGCTCCGAGCCAAAGAGAAGGAAACCGGACCACTGATGACCGCTTCAGTTATCAGCCATCAAGCTCCACAACACCTCAAAGCCAAAGACATCCACCACCAAATAGCTGCCAGATAATCTACCTTCCATCAGTTGTGCAACTGCGCAAACATCAGAACCAAAGCAAAGAAATACCAACACCACTTTAGTGCAAAGGACTTGCCAAAACGTGCCAAATGAGATCAGAAGAAGAAGAAGTGTACAAAATGTTTAAAATCACAAGCCAGTTGAACGGTGGTGAAAAGTCTGATTAAATACTTGGGGAAATAGAGAGTAAGACAAAAAGAACAATACCACTCTCTGTCTGCTAAATATGAAGCTGCAGCCAGGAGGAAGTTACTGCACCAAGTCAAGAAATACGTTGCAATACTTTGGTTCTTGGAAGGATAAAACTAACAAGAGATAACATGTTAAATCAGTGAACAAAAAAGTCAAATCTGCCAAAATGTTCAGGATTGTAGGTGCAGCCCTGCAAGGAAGTATTTGACAGACTATAAACGCCACCAAAAACATGCAAAACAAAAGTGGATTCTGATAAAATAAAACCTATGTAAACCTTAAAAAAAAAAAAAAAATAATAATATTTACTTTACACGATTAGAAAAGGTTAACTAATCCTGAAGCCCTCAATAAACGTTATCAGTCATTAATATCTGGACAAATACAAGCCACTGTTTTATCCAGCAGATCCATTAAATAGAGTACGTGTGTACAGTAACTTGGCCGATTCTAATGTCGAGCTGGGCAATATTTCGATATTACACCGATATTGTGATATGAGACTAGATATCATTTTAGATTTCGGGATATTCTAATACCGTGATATGGCATAAGTGTTGTCACCTGGTTTTAAAGGCTGCATTACAGTGAATTTATGTCATTTTCTGAACTTACCAGACTGTTGTAACTGTTCTATTATCTGCCTTTACCACTTAGTCATTGTATCCACATTACTGATGGTTATCAAAAATGTCATTGTGTAAATATTTTGTTAATGCACCAATAGTCAACACAACAATATCGTTGCGGTATCGATAGAGGTATTTGGTCAAAAATATTGTGATATTTGATTTTGTCCATATCGCCCAGCCAGCCCTATTCTAATGTGACTTGGTCTGATCATTTAAGGATACAGCATTCCTTAGCAGCTTGAAATAATGTATCTCTTAGCCTTATATTGCTCATAGTCTTGTCCTCCACCTCTCTCAGTACAATCATCTACGTCATTTGTCTATGCAATCTCTCCACCATCTGTCTTGCCTTCCTTTTCTGTCCCTTCCCTAATCTTCCTGCCTCCGTTTTCTCTCCTGGCTTCGCGAGTTTTACGACCTCTCCAGGTAGTTTTGGTTATGAAGGCTGGCTTGTGTTGGCCTTCATCCTCAGTATGCATCTCTCCCTTTCCATCACTCTCCCCACTTCTTTCCTCCTCTGCTTTGCTCCTCCCTCTAGGGAATACAGCTGACAGCCGATTGGGTTTTAACACATTCATAAGTGTACGTTTCTCAACGTTTTCTGCACCAGATTGTTCCCGCTCTGCTGCCTCTGTTTGGCTTTTGTCTGAAATGTCATTCTCCTCTGCCTGCCTGCTGGCTTTTCCTTCCTCCTCAGATCGCGTTTCTTTCTCTTTAGACTCTTCCGCTTTCACTTCGGTCTTCCCTTCAACCTCTGGCTCTCTTTTTGAGAAACCCTTGGCAAGACTCGCTAACCCCGATACCTTCCAAAGTCCTTTCCTCTCTTGTCCCACATGTAGACTTTCATTGCTGCTGTATGTTTCGCTGTCACTATCTCTTCTGTCTCCTTTTGAGAGGTTATTCTTTAGTCTGTCTATGTGAAGAACCTTTAATAAATTTACTTTTTCCCTTCTTGCATGCACATGTCCCCTTTCCTTACTCTTTGCAATCTCTTTGTTGTATTCTCCCCCATGTTGACCATTTCCTCCCTCTTCATCACACTTTCTCTCTTCCTCCCTCTCTGACTCTGTCCCTCCTGTCATCTCCTGCTTATCCTTGTTGCCTTTACTCCTGGAGAAAGCTTTCACCAATTTTCCAGGAGCAAAAGCTTGAAATGTTTCCCCTCTTCCCTGTCTCTCCCCGGTTATGTCACCCCTTTCGTCTTGCACTCCACTCTTGACCCCCTGATCCTCACCTAGCCCTAAACCTTCCTCCCCTCCCTCCCCCTCTCTCCTGTCTTTGGCGAGGGCCTTTGCCAGTCTACGAGGTTTGGAGATCTTCCAGTCTCTCCAGGTAAGTGGAATGAAGGGGCGGAGGGCTACTAGGCCGCCCAGGCCTGCCACCAGCAGAGAGGGCTCACCTTCGCAGCGCTGGCACTTGTTCAGCTGGAAGGGAAAGATGATGTCTTTGTCGTTGCCGCAAAACTCGCACACGAAGCCCTTTGCCTGGCACAGCTGGGGGAGAGAGAAGAAAAAAAGTTAGTGACATTTGATTAAGGTGGGAATCTGGGGTTATTTGCTGACATTACAACAGGTTCTCATACTGTATGATAGCCCACTACATATTAAAACGTGTGCATTTTATCACTGCAATAAATGAACTGGATAAACTGTCCATGTCAAAAGAGAAGGTACATGGTTTTCTTACCACACAGCCAGCTGCGTGCGTGGTACCAAGTTTAAGCAGCTCTTTCATTCGGGGAGCCAATTCCCCGTTGCGCACAGCAGTGAGGTCACTGAGGGAGAAGAGGTGAAGGTCCTCTGTGAGGTGACCTGGCAGGCTGTCAAACTGGTCCAGCACCCTGAGGGACGGACACACACGGACACACACACGATGACTGCCTTTGCAGGGAGAATAGTTAATAATTTTGTTTTTATAATTATTGTGAAACTAAAACAAGTGTGCGGTTCTTACTCTTTAGCAAAGCGACAGGTCTTGAAGAGATTTTTCATATGAAACAGCTGCACCCTCAAAACCTAAACAATAATTGGAGAAAACATGATCTTTTTACTTTAACAAAAGACTGACAAGAACACACAGCCATACAGTTTAATACAAAATGGCAGAAGGAACAAGAACGCCAAGTTCCAGTTTCCAGTTACAGCATCTGTGCTGTTAAAGGTTTAATATCCAGTGTCCCTGCCAGCTGACTGACATGAGCAAGCATCAAGTTTCACCTCTTTCTATTTTCCAGTAGGTATAAGCTGCCTTGATAGGCCTTTAAAAACAATTCTGTGCCATTTTATCTCTTCATGAAAAGGTTTTAATGTTCTTTGAGCACGATTCTGCCTAATCACATACATAAGGATGTGCCTTTTTCAGTATCACCTAACTGATGTCAAGAACATGAATGGCTCTCTGGTGCATTTTAAGCAGCGAACATTCTGGTCCTCATTGGATGTTGCCGAGAGCTTTACAAACAAGCATGGTTATTATGGTGGGGTTACCACTAGTTACTGGTAAAAAATAAAAAAAAGAAATGCCTAATTTCCTATCCCGCTGCTGCCTCTGTGCTTACCCTGACAGTCTCCAGAGCTTTGATCTTCTTGTATAGGCCACTGTTTATGTCATTGGGGTTGAACAGTGGGTCTCCAGTGATCTTGCTCAGCAGGTCCCGGGCAAAGTTGCTGACATAGTACTTGCTGAAGTCCCACTTCCTCAGCACTCGTCCGGGAACCACCGCCTGCGCGTTCTCATGGCAACACTGGCAGAAGTAACGGCCGAGGTATTCACAGTAACGCAGTCGCTTGATATAATCTTAAGTGTGGACAGACAGCAGAGACACAAGTGGGGTAGAGGTAAGCATATGGACCAAAAGTAAAAGCATAATTTATACATATAAAGGGGAAATGCCACAGGAAAACACAGTTTTCGGCCAGCGGATCAAGTGGAAAAACAAGTCTTATAGTTGTAACAACAACTGAAAATGTGAATGTAAATAGATATTTAGTGTTGTTGATACAGTTTTATTGATGGAAATGTCTCCAAATGTATGTTAAAAAAAACTTAAATCAAGTATTTCTGCGGTTTGCTGGTCATACCTGGGTCGATGCGGGTGCCACAACCAGCGCAGCGGTAGTTCTGTTTAGCCACAACTATCTTCCTCCTGACAGGGAAAGAAAACGGGTAAGAAAACCATAAAGAGCGGTGACAGTGGTCTAACCTACACATTTAGAAATAACTAGCTGGGTGTGTCATGAAAAAGATGACAACAACAAATGTATTTACAAATGAACGAAAAGAAAAAAAGAAAGTGAGAAAGTCTGTGAGGTCAAGGAAAACCTAGTGTGGACTCACTTGGGGGTGGAATGAATGTTGAAGATGATCTGCGGTCGGGGCGGTGCCCACTCCAGGTTGCCTCGGACCCGAATCCTCAGCTTGTAGATGTCTGCGTGTTCGCCATCATCAGGCGAGATTGGCAGAGAATCAGGGATGGGCAGCAGCTAGGATTGAGCAAATACGTTTTTTAAATGATATCAATCGTTGCATGTCGAGTGCCATGTCTGGAGAACTGCTATTCTGCAAAGAACTGCAGGAAGATGTTGTACCTTCTGTGGAGCGTCGTGTTCTGGGACCAGCCAGTCGAGCTCCGAGGCTGCAGGAAGCTGCATGCCCTCAAATTGCCTGAGTAAACCCATGGCTACTGACTCAGCCGAGTTAGACTGGAGGAAGGATGGAGAGCTGAAAATACACAAAGATATTTTACACATATGTTTTTTCAGTTTGCCGCTAATACACAGAGCTGTCCCCACCACATAAAATCCCCACCGTGGTTCATGTTACCGTCAAAATGAACAAGTCCCTGGTGGACCTTGGAGTTTTTTTTAACCAATGTGTTGTTTTTTTTCTGTGAGTAATTCAAGTAACATTCAACAGCATTCAATTATTGAGATTCAGAAAAATTACATTATTTATTATTAAGAAAAAGAATGAAAAAGGGAAGTGGCTGTGTAACTTACATAGACTCTGAGCTGAGAAAAGACCTGCTGCTGGAGCTTACCCTGCGCTTAATGTCTGCATCTGGAAGACAATAAGGCAATAGTGAAATAAAACAGATTAGACCACTCAGAAGCATTGTACCAGTTATATGCGTTTTCATCCACCAGGCAGCTAAACTTAAAATTTGCAGAATTGAAAATAACTGTCAGATGATGGCTAAATCTGCTTTAAAAAAAAAAAAAAAAAAAAAAAAAAAAAATGATAGAGTGATAGAGTTTTAAATGCAATTTAGCAGGTAGCATGCAGGAAAGCCAGAAAGTTTCAAAAGTAGAGCATTGCTGCCATATATTATAGTAACACTTCACAAACATGTAAGCAAAGATGTTGCAGTAAGCAGTATGGATTTGGTAGAACAGGAGACCGCCTGCATGAATTCTTGGTCGACTATAACAGCATCTTTCTGTCAAAAGTGCAGCATTCTTGATTATTCAAATAAAACACTGGTTAGACTTAGAGTCCTTCTGGGTTACGGTCAGTCAAATTTGAGCATGAGCAGGATAGAGCAAGTTAGTCATCTGCTGGATTCAACAAAAGCCCTCTTGTGTTTAAAAAAAAAAAAAATATCTGGCTTAATTTGTGTTTACTGTAAACAGTTTGACTACTGCAAAGTTAAACTACAGGCACAGGATGATTTTTATCAGCGGCACATGCAAAAAGCACAGGCATGGTGATTGACTTCTCACATACACATAAAGACAGCGGATTTTCTGTTACAGTATTACCAAAATTAAATTTTCATCTCATTAGTACTAAAATGTAATCACCGATATGATTTCAGTTGTAGTTAAATTCTTTTTGAATTCTGATTAGGTTTGAGGATTTTGGTTAAATTAGGGTAAGATATTTTAGTTAAGGGATGCAATTAAGAATAAATCACTTGGGATTATTAGGATAGATAGATGCATTTAATGTTCAGAAAAAATTACCACTTAATGCAGTCCAGGAAAACAAACATTTCATCAATATCACAATTTTACCATATCCCAAATCCATAAGCAATAGCTGGTCTTTTACTGTATCAATTTGATATTATATTGATATATTGTCCAACTATTTTTAGGAGCAGTCATGTTCATAATGGGCCTTGGACGAAACAGCCTGTGACCTTGATAAAAAATATCACTTTGCCAGTACTAAAATATGCTGTATGCTATAAGCTGTCACAAAAGAGACAATTAATATTGGGTTTACGTCAAACTTTAAAAAAGGAACAACAAGGTGAAAAGGATGTGTATGTGACAGAAATCAAAACCTAATTCTGACTGGAGTCGCTTTGGAGATAATGAATAATGGGGTGGAAAGATAGAGGAAGTTAGTCACCAAAGAATATCCCTTCTTAACTTGCTTGTCTCCTCCCATGAGCCTCCCTAAACTCAACAGGTACGGGCACATTTGTCCAACAAATCCCTGAAGCACTGAACAACAAGCACTAACACAAACCGCCAAGAGCACTATTCAGCTGAGGTGAGGAGGCGGCTGGCTCGACTCCAAGCTGAAAACTTGCAGTACGTTTTGTAGGCTACTGAGAGCCATAAATGTTTTTATCTTAACATGGCCACTGAAGTTCAACAAAGCATACAAACTTAATGACAGCAGTTTAAACGGCCTGGTACAGAGTAAAAAGTTGTTTATTTCCAACTTTTAGAAGTTTTGTTATTGAGGTTGTTCAATGTCAACCCAAAATGAAATGTTTAAAAAAAAAATAAATAAAAAAAAAAAAAGATTCTTTAGTCATGCCTTTGCATAGTGTAGTACTTCCTTCACGCTGGTACTGCATGATCTCAAGTGCAAGTACATACAGTCATGCAGAATCAAAAGTGAAAGCTGCCAAACCATGGATTTACTAAGAAATAAGAATCTATATCCACAAAGTTTGGTCAGTAATTTGGAAAGTACATAGTTTGGGTATTTTTGAGGTTGATTCCTAAAGTGTCATTAACTTACCGAGTTGTGTTCACTGGAAGATTTGAACAGAATCAGTAAGTATGATTATGTAAAGATAAGAAATAAGCTATAAACTGTAAATGGTTATGGTTGAAGTGCCATCCAGTTTAAGAGGAGGGATTAAAAGTAAGAAATTCTCAGTTTGGAGTGGAGCCATCAGCTTCCTCTCAAAAGGAGCACCGCCACCGTAAACTGTCTTTATCGTAGCTGTGGAGCCTCGCCCACCGAGCAGCCTGCAGATACCTGAGAAGAGGGAGGCGAGTGACAGGGAGAGGCCATTCTGAGACACCGCCAACAGGGACTGACCCTCACAGCCATCTGAGAGACAGAAACTAACACTCAGCACAACGGTCACCACAAGCACAAACATTTTTAACACTCCACAGAGCTGCATGTCAGTGTCACAGGCAAACTACACCGACACGGTACATGTGGAACTCTGGTAGTTATACAGCTACAAGATACAACAGACTTTGTATGCTCAAACCGCAGTACTGAAAAGTGCAGTTATATACACACAGACAGACAGACAGACAGACAGACAGACAGACAGACACACACAAATTCATAAAGTACATGCACATATGAAATCCCACAATCCATGTTAACCGTATCACAGCAATACATGTTGAGATATTTCTATATGGAAGTGATTAGTCTCTTGCGGTTACCATTTGTTACACAAAACAGCAATTTACATCTAAATCAATTAATTCAGAGGAAAATGTTGCTAAATGACTTTGTGAACACTGACTGGAATATAACAGAAGCTTTTCCAGACCAAACGTCCATATCAAATTATCATGACGACTCACATGACTCTAAAGTCTGTATAAATAGCAAAACTAATAAAAACATTTTACAGACCATCATTCTGTGACTTTTGTAATCAGACTTCCAAGTTTATGGCCCGTGGTCATGAAACGTGACATGCTTGGTGAGCAACATGAAGCAAATGTAGTGATGAGGTTATGAATTATGACTGGAACAGAATCAAACTTGATTAAGCAGACCACTGATTAATTCTTCAGAGGCTTCCTACATATTTCAAATGATAAAAAAAAAAAAAAAAAAAAAAAATCCAATACTTCCCTTGTACATGTAAATATTTTGGTGTAGCTCGTCTATTATCAAGTAAAAAGATGCTAGCTGAACTGACAAATACACAAAATGTGCGGGTCATATGCCTGGTTTAGGAAGTTTGTTCACACCGATAAGGCAATTGTGACACTCGAAAACAAATACTGTCTTTTAATCTGGTGTTTCCTCATTCCCTCTCTCTACCTCGTAGTTCACACTCCTCCACCTCCTCAGCTGAGCCGGAGTCAGACAGGCCCTCGCACGAGTCCTGAGAGCTCCTCCGGGAGCATCCGCTGTCAGTAGAGTGGAAAACTGCAGGAGAGGAAGGACACGAGAGACAAAACAAAAGAATGAGGCAGAAATAAAAGGGCAGAAATCAACAGTAGCTGTAGGAGCAATGTTTTAATTTTAACTTATTGGAAGTGGTGGACATTATTGAATATGGACACTGGTGAGAAAATAAACACACAATGATATAAAAGTAAAGCTTTTCTGAGCTCACATCTAAACAACTCCCGTCAATTAGCAGCCAGTAGCAGCTGAAGTATAGTTCTAAGTATAGCTTATAGTCACTCTTTCTAATCAGCAACATCTGTAGTTAGGGACATGAACTTAATTAACATGTGGCCAGTCTCGGCCTGAACAACACACCACTTAGTGCTCGGGAGAAAACTGCACTTGAACACAAAATCAAATTGAGAAAAAAATATGAGCTGACAAATTGTCCTCTCAATTTTCAAGCTTTTGCAAGAACATTATATATCCCAGGCTGTCCCAGATGAAGAGAAATATATATAATTATAAGAAATATATTTAATTGTATGGATTGTCTTAACTAATGGACCTTAAAATACATTAAAGCACATCTATAATCTAGTGCCTATTGAAGAAACAAAAGTACATTTGTGAAAGTTACTGAGATGCAAAAAATGAATCATTTTCAAGCAATGTTTAGTAACTAAAAGCATGTTTACCATTAGAAGACCATAAAATGGTTAATCTACAACTCAAATTTCTTAGTCAATTAAGAATTGTATGAAGAAAAGAAACTTGCAAAAGAAAATTGCAACATCATGTGTTCATACAAGGGAGTTCTTTCCCATGTTACAGCTCCCCACTACTAATGTTGCCTTACGGTGCTGGGAGGTTGCGCAGGGCGGCAGGCGGCTGCGTCGGATCAGCTGCCTCCGCAGGCGGATCTTTTGTTTGAGCTGCTGAATCTCAGAGTCGCTGTCTCCCTCCTCCTCGCCCTCCTCCTCCTGACGCCGCAGGTTGTACTTCATCAGCTCAATGGCAGCAATAAGGGACTCTGAAATGCTGAAATGAGCATTCTCCTACAGAGCACAGAGAAAATGATCAGAGGAGGAGACCAATTCTATCTTTTCAGTCATGCAACATAATAAGTTCAATGCTGGACTTTTTCAAAACCTTAAATTTATCACAGCTTTTGCTAAATTTTAGTATTTTGTAAAGCACTTTGAACTACATCAATTTGTATGATTATATAATATATTATCACTAATTGACTAAATTAATGATGAGATTAATTGATCAATCAGCACCATTCAGAATAAGTCATGCATTCAAATGGACCCTGACCTTCTCAAGGTCAGCACAGCTGCCAAAGTCCTGCTCCGACAGGTAGCTGATGAGGCTCTGACCCTCTGACGGCTTCCTGAACATCCCATCTGTAACGCTGCTGCTGTACTGGGACCCATCTGTAGAGACCAAAACATGAACACAAAAAATACATGACGCCAATACACAAAACAGAAACCGTAAACCGTATTTGCAATTATATGATCCCCACTTAGGTGTGTTTCTGTTGGATTTTTAATGTCATCCGTTTTAGCTTTTAAAATAAATGTCTCAAAAGCACCTGGTAAAAACTGAACAAAATAAAATGCTCTAAGCTTGCCAAAGGCCAACTGCATGCTATCAGGATAATTGATTGCCTAAACCATAACATTCAAATAACACGTACATACACCTACACACAACCACCTTTCTATGACCTTCCTGTTTAGGTCCAGAGTGTCACGTTTATGGACCGGCTGACTCACTCGCAACATTCAAATTCAGGAACTGAAATATTTTTTCTTGTACACTCCATGTCAGCTTTCCTGTCCAACTTCCTCCCATATTTAAATTTGTGGTGGACTTTCTTTGGCTCAAATCTTTCTCAAACATATCAATCACAGGATAAGAGTTTTTTTTGCAAATTATGTGCAACAGTAGCTACAAAATAACTGTAAAAGCACATTTTTAAGTATTGCAAACATAAAACTCACGAGACTCCATGTAGAGGGAACTGGGAGTGCTGGCATCCTTGCGCTGAGGTGAGAAAGGGCTGTAGTTCTTTATACAGCAGTCATCAACTGCTGATTCTAAGACAAATAGTACATGTTAAGGGCTTTAATGCCACAGTCACTAAAGTAAACACTGTATCCTTTCAAATTTATGGGAACTTGCATCACCATTCATACAAAAAGCAGAATAAAAGCTATTCTGATTTTATCATTGTTTTTCTTTAAAAAAAAAATTCAAATGTATGGAAATGGTTCATTGTATTGCATGCAGAAACAAAAACATGACTACTGCCCTTGGTCAGTATAATGACTTGAATTAGGGAAGTACAGATTCAGAAAAAAATCAGTGACACAGAAGTGATACATGAATAGGTTTACACACCATTTACATATAACTTCCATAATACTTTCAACAAAACACCGTTTGGTCATGAAAAATGTGTGTATGAACAAAAACTAACACTGAAAGGGGTCATAGCCTCATCACATCAATATGTCTTGAGTAACACAAACCAAAAACATCAAAGAACAAAAAAGATATGAGGAGCTGAAGGCAAGATTTGAAATGAGAGGGATGGAGAGAGTTCATCAGCATGCAGAGCAAAAAAAAAAAAAAAAAAAGGAAAGAGGGGTGGGATATAATGATGGAGCACAGTGGAACTGCACTGCCAACCTGCTACCGGATCTTCTATTATTATGGTGATTTTTCGGTGGCCCCCTCCTTTGCACAAACCGTAAAAAGAGAGAGATAGAGCAGAAGGACAGAAAGTTACCTCAAGCCAAGAAGGGGAAATAGTAGGCAAAGAGAATAAAGATGTTAATTCGGAAGCGTTTAAAACCTTCAGACAGGAAGTGTGCACCTTCTGAAAAAGAGTGCGGCCTCGCCACAAAGCTACAATTAAACACAGCCCATGTGTGAATCACACCTTTATGCAACCATTGTGCAAAAAAAAAAAAAAAGGACTTGTTAATCAGGTATGCATGTTTCCATCATCTGCAGGAAACTGATGCCTCACTATAGTCTAAAGCAACTGAATTCCAGAAATTATTCAAATGTAAGCCCAATTAATAAACTCCCCCCAAAACTCCCATGCCACCAAAGCAGATTTCAAGTGATTACTACAAGTAGTGCGAACCATAATATGTTTTAATCTGTAAACATGCAGGCAGCAATGTTCAAAGAAGGTAAAGTCCGCACAACAGCTTAATGCTCCGAGAAAAAAAAAAAAAACTTTAATTGTGCAAATAAGGCACACAACCAAATTTGAACACTGACTTTTTGTCCTGCACCAGCAACTACATGGATGTGCACAACACAACTTGAACTAGCACGAGTTACCTCCAAGTTTCTTACCATTCCTGAGTTTCTGATTGACTCCTGTGTCAGAAAACGAGCGGGTGTGTGCTCGGGACCCCCGCCCCGGCCCCCTCTGGCCCTCTGAGAAAGATGAGCGTCTAGGTGGGGGCCGGGCTAGGGAACTCTGTTGCAGGGACTGCTCCATGGGGACGCCCTGCTCACTGCTGTGGGTGGAGCTTTGAGAGTCACAGCGGCTGCGCTGCCCGAGGTTACCAATAGCTAAGTACTCCGGACCATCGTCATATTCGCCTTCACCAGAGTCCCCGGCATCGGGCTGAAAGGTGGTGGACAAGGGAGACTCTGTGAGGGAGAGGCAATGGACTGAGACAGGGCCAGGATTGGGTGTCACACCCCGCTCGCTTTCCCCCGGCTGGGACACACATATCCAGGGAGCTCCCGGGCTGCTGGCTTGAGAGGTAGTGTCTGCAACAGAACAAGTAGATAAGGTTAGATGGATTGAGACAAGACCACAGGCCTGCGTCTCCGTTTTTTCCCTTGCTCAAGCTTGGCTCATGTGAAATGGATAAAGCCTATCTTGCAGATTGTTTCTAAAAAAAGTCCAAAACAGTAACAATAAATGTTGAAATACCTTTTAAAAAAAAAAAAAAAAAAAAAACACTCAGAAACAGTTTTATCCAATTTAGTGAGCACAGCCAGTTCAGGACATTAAGTTTTGGAGGCTGTATCAACACATTTTTCAGTAACTGACCTTGTCCACAAACAATCAGTCCTCTGTATGGTAAAATCCGTCTATTCACATACAAACTGTAGCGCATTTATAGTGCCATCCCCTGACACTACCCCCCATATCACTGTGTGTACTGATTACAGAATAGTGACCATCTACTCTTCATTTGCTTCACTCAATGTACAACTACAAAATCCTCCTAAATAGAGACAAATACATTAAGTCTGGTCCAAGACAAAACGGTTTGCTAAAATTCCTAAAAATCAACCACAAACCCAGATGTTGGCAAAATATTGTAACAAAGTTAATGTGCTCCATGTCAACCTACCATTAATTTTTCACTTCAGGGAATACTGCTTCCTAACTATACTTATTTTCAATGGGCCAAAGATTGATACAAATTCATTTTACTGAAATGCATTACTTAAAAGAGCCCCTCTTATGCTTTTTGTGGATTTTTCCCATCTTTTGATGGGTTGTATAGTTTTTTTGTGAATGTAATAGATGGATAAAGTACAAAAAAAAACATTTTACTCCAAACGGTGCTCTCTCCCCCACGTACAGCACTTTTTCTCAACTGCCTGAAATGCCTCGAACACATTCCTGTTTGAAATTCCTCAATTATTGATGTCACTGATTTTTCATTGTGCTGCCTGAGCAAGCATTGCCCACCCAGTGGCTTGTTTGAATTAGGTTGACCAATCACAACAGAGCAAGCTGACCAATCAGAGCAGACACAGTTTTTCAGGTAGGCGAGCCAAGGCAACGCAGTTGCTTTTCACCAACTGCAAGACCCAGGCGGACCCAAGGCAACGCCTGTCTCTCAGCTGATCTAACAGCTGATTGGTTCAGAATTGACTCAACATAGTGACATTTTATATAAACTTTTTATTGATTTTGAATTGGAGGGATTTTAACTGCCATTTGTCTTTTTTATAGGCTTATTCTGTACAAACCACATGTTATGTGGCTGATAGTTACGTTTAGAAGTCAGAGAGACTAAAAAAAATTCAGATTACGGATCATCTACAGTGTGTTGTTATTTAAAATCAGCAACAGATCACATGTAAAGCATTTTGACAGCTACTCTGTCATAATAAAAATAACTGGAGACTGTATAGCCTACAAGTTGATATATGGGTCTGAGAACATTTTATTAAATCGGACCTAACAGGATGTGAGTGTTTCTGTGACTTCCTGTTCAGGCTGAATGCTGCTGGAAACGGCTGAAAACTGACTTGAAAGCAGATTTTTGTCACCGCCCCAGGCGAGGCGCAGTTTCTCGAACGAGCCTAGTGTTTCAGGCAGAGGTGCTGCAGCAATGGGCAGTATGAGAACCAATGTTTGTTTTTTTAAACATCAAAGCATGTAAACCTATTCTAGTAGACTCCAAGAGTACAAATATGATGCTGAAAAGGTGTATGACAGGGGCTCTGTAATGTGAATCTTTTTGTAAAAGTAATAGACACAAATTACCCGAGTGAAATCCAAACAGATCACCTGCAAGCTGTCTGCCTTCCTTGAGCGTTATTATTACAGCACATTTAGTTGAGCCTTATGAGAACTGCTGAATCAAAAGGAAAATACTCAAAAGCATAATATAAACAAACCCCACATACACTTGTCACTCTTCGCTCTTTCCTCACTTGTGCTTTTGCTGTTTTGGGATCCGACTCCCGTAGTGTTCCCAGAGTTGTTGCTAGTGGCGACTGCTTCTCGGAGGGAGCAGTTAGAGGTGGTGAGTCTGCGATTTAGAGATTCTCCTCTGGGAGCCGAGTCAGCGTTCCTCCAGGCCCCACCAACCCCCGGCAACACACACAGGCTCTGGCTCTTCAATAGGCCCAGACATAGTGGGCCCTTCAGAGGGGACAGCTGGAGGGTGAAAAGGGAAGGATAAAATGTTTAAGGACTCGTTCCAAATGTCCTCCTTTAAAATTTCCTTTGTTTTAAAGTCACTCTCAGTTTTGACTGGCCCTCTAACAGCAGATTACCATTAAATAACCGCATAATTCTAGACCCAAACAGAGTGAATTTTTAAATCTTTTTCTAGCATACTTACAGTGATAAAACGTTTTATGGATGAAAACAGGTAAAAACATTATCAGAAAGACAATAAATATACACAAATGCAACATTACATAATGTCATGAACCAAAAAAGAATTCGATGAATTAGATGATGAACAAAAGATTAACAACAAAATGATAATGGATGTAAATGCAGCAACGAAGACAGACTTTACTGAGGTCATTTCACGAGACCCACCCCGACGGTGTCTACTAGGGCCAGCAGTTTGGGGTTATTCTGCTCCACTGCTTCCAGACACTGGAACATGGCGGTCACATGAGGCTCGCTCAGCAGAAAGGCATCATCTGAAGGGCAGAGACAGACAGACCGAGAGAAGGAGAGGGAAACAATGAGGGAGACAAAGAGATAATGATGAGAGAGATAATTATTTAGTGGAACATAAGTGAAGACACAAAGAGAAAAGTGAGGAGAGGAAGTCTCAGAAAAGGACAGGAACAGACAAAGAGAATTGGGGAACAAAAGACATTTATTTAGCCGCTTCTTACTTGAGTTTACACTTCACATCACCGTCTTTTAAATTAAACCGAACCATTAATGTGACTCATTGTGAACATTACAACTCACCATTATAGTATTTACGAGTATGCCCCTGATGTCGGAGCAGAGGTCGGAGCTGAGCCGAAAGCATGTGAACCTGTAAGCTGTGAAGGAGCCAACGCTCAGCCTTGTAGCTCTCACCAGCACTCTGCATCCCGCTGCTCAGCACCGGCTCCAGGTGACTGAACTGTGAACGGACAGAGAGGGGGCAAACGAAAGTAAGAAATGTGAAACGGGGTCATATAGTGAAGGGAGAGGTAGATGGGAAAGAGGTTGACAGGGGTGCAAAAAGCAGAGTGACATGACAAACGCTATTTATCTGAACATAAACAACAATTTTTTTTATGTTCTGTCTCAAAGAGATTATTGTCTCAACACGACAACCAGTATCGGTAAACATACTGTTAGTGTGCAGCCCAGTTTGTAGGATACATCTGATCCAGCTAAACAAGCAATGGGAGGAAGTGGTGACAGGTCTGACAAGGTGTGATGCAGATGATAAGCTTGATAGTCTAAAACAGAGTGAGTGTGAGAGCGAGTGGAATGAAGAGTGAGAAAGAAAAAAACAGCGCATAACTAAGAGACGGCAGACAATATATCGATAACCAACCATCAGATGATGATTTAATCATGGCACAGCATGCTTTAAGTCCTGCTGGTCAGTGCAATGAAGATAATTAGACTCAAACTACTCTGTCTCTTTATTGTTGTACAGTCCTGTTATCACTTGACAGAGGGGACCTTTCTCCACAACACACAAAAAAGTAGCACAACAGGTAATCCAGGAAGTGTAGGGACTCTGAAGGCATCGGACAATGTGAACTATCAGGTATTTACTTTGCACAAACTTTACAAAAAAAAAATAAAAATAAATAAAAAAAGACCATTGTTGACTGGTAGGCAGACCAGCTTTCAAATTCACCGCTTCAGTATTTCCACTGTCCAACAAGCTACGTCAAATGCATTTTATCAGTTAAAGGAAGATTAGTTTCCTGCTACAACGGCTGTTGGAGCAAACCAACAAATCTGCAGATGCCAAAATGTAAACTTCATCTGTATAAAGGATAATACACATTGTTATTTTTGCAGTCTGGCTAGTATGCGTTCAGGAGTAAATCAGCAGTTCATTCTCTCCTAAAAGCGATACAGTGAACAGTGAGTACATATTTGTTGTTTGTGTGTGTGAATTACAGATTTGAAACACACCAGCACTCTCTTGCAGTAAATGAGGAACCTGAAAAGTTTTTTTTTTTATTTCAGCACTGTTTTAAGCTTTTGAAACAAACCAAGCAACAACATGACTCGTGATTAAGGAATAACTAAAACTATTGTGCAAAAAAAAACAAGAAAAAAAAAAAAAACTTTAGTAACATTTTTGTTAAATAATTTTTTGACTCAGTCAGCTTTGCAAGAATAAGACACTTTAATAAATCGCACTAGGGGAAATTAATTATTTTTTAGCGCCGCATACCATATTTTCACATTGTCATATTACCAAGGTTTTCTGGGAACACAATGAAAACTGGATTGCAAAGTAATTTCACAATGTGAAAGCTCACGATAAGCCTACCTTACACTGTTAAAGGAGATGTAGCAGTTAGCGATTAAAATCTGTTATAAAAAAAAAAAAAAAAAAAAAAAAAAATAGCCTCGAGCAAGGTAGCAATGTTTAGGCATGTGTTCTCACAAACTTCCCTCTCATGACAAATTCAAGAGATTTGATGCAGACTCAATTTAAAAATATTGACATACCCACACACCCTTCATGTGGCTTGCAGTGATCATACCTGTTCAACGTGTGACGCGAGGTGGGGGCTGATGTAGCGAACACACCACACAAACGGCCAATAGTCTCTCTGTTTGTAGTACACCTGCAAGACAAAACAGCATGGCCCAGTTACAAAGAATACCAGTCTAATATACCCAATAAGCCATGATGGAGTGCATCACATAGTGCAAAGTTCTCCTCTGTATTTCAGGAAGTCAACGGATTCTTACTTTACTGCCAAAATGTAAGAAACATTACACTATACTCTGGTAAAGCATGTGATAAAACCTATTACACCCATTCCTGACAACCTGTGGGTAAGTGAGAAACTTACTCGCTGGTGAACAGAAGGGTTACATTCACTGGTAATGTAACTTAAGTTTAATGACTTCTGTATGTTTGTTGTCAGTAGCATTTGTCTTAGCATCTGCAATCAGATTCCCACCATAGCAGAAAGTGATATCACGAGTGTAACGTGGGTAATCTGGAAATATTGAGCAAACAAATACTGCAGTTTAAGGTGAGATTTTTGTGGGGTTATGGGAAAACACCTAAAACCAATTACTCCTCCATGTTCAAACAGACTTCCTTGCAGATTTCCAGGAAAGTTGAACAAAAGCTAACTTTCACCTGAAAATCTGTCATACAGAAAGTGATCTGGTGTCCGTTTCTGGAAGGAGGTTTAACAAACTGAGTGTAACCCTGATGTCTAAGTTGATTTACCCTGAGATGGGAAACTGAGTTTTCGGTTCCAGGACAGCTGATTTGAGTTGGTTCAATCAACTCGGAGTAGGTTCACTCAGGGTTACGCACGTGCACAACCACTATAAAAAAAAAGCAGTAGTAATGGAGCCACGATACTACAATTCACCATGGCAACATCCACAAACAAACGGGTCGGCGGAAATACTCATGCGCACAAACAGCGAGTTTGAACCTACTGTCTATGGTTTGAACATGCATTTCGTTAAAAAAGCAAGACAGCGGCTGCTGCTGCAAAAGAGAGAGAATTGGTGTGGGAGAAAATTGCTGCTCGTCAATGCGTATGCATTAACAGTGTATTAATTTCATATTTAAATCACAGTTAACTTATAATATTACTGGTGAAAACTGGAATTGTATTACACCTATAATTTGATTTAGGTGCAATCCTACAGGCAAAAGCTATTAATCCCATTTTGAGGCTGCAGCACCATATCATTAACAGAACTATAATTTATAATCATTTATTTCTTTTTAATGGCTCTCACTGGTTTGTGTCCAGGGAACACTACAAAAACGTTTAAAAAACATTTCAGAGCGAGTCACACTTTTGACGGCTGTGCATACAGTGGCTTTATGATTATTATACTCTTATAAAGAAAACTGCCGTTTGCAAAAAACGTAATGCGACACAAATAATCTGCTGGGATGTTAAAGCCTGTCGACGATGATTGATGTTAGTGATATGAGGACGGATAAGGTATCTACATATCTAATGGACTGTGATAAAAAATACCTCTCAAATCGGTTATGTGGAAATGAAAATACATCTATAGTCGGGACTCAATCATCTCCCGACGTAAACTCTGTGAATTAATACAGCTTTTTCATCAACGGGATCGTCGACAAAAGGACGACATGTTTGAGAAAAAAACGTTTTATAATCTGCCTAACATAAACCAATACGTTTTTTTATTCATGCAGAACTGCATTAAAATGCACCCGATACAGACTGAATGAATGAGGAAATGAGTTTCTCCTGAACCTCCCTCTCAGAGGGAGGAGAATGAGAGAAACTTTTTCTCAGTTTGTTTCAGTCTCCTCCCTCTCAGAAGGAGAAACTCAAGGTTTCTTGAAGAAAACCTGCTCCCAACCAGGTTAGGTTCACAGGCTCAGTTACCATAGTAACTGACTGAGGTCAAGTTACCTCTCTTTCTGAAACAGGCTGGAGTTCCCCCCTCTCTCTCAGGTTTGATTAACTTCTCTTTCTGAAACAGAAAACCCAGAGTTTCCCTCATCTCAGGGTTAACAAACTCAGAGTTTTCACTAAACCTTCTTTCTGAAACGGGCCTCAGTAGTCGGGTCACAACAAACTAATAAATAAATAAATACAAAAGGGAGAGTGTCATCAGTCAGTTCTCCTGAGTGCTGACCTGCTCATTTTTCAGCCTATGGCTCAGGATGTTGTTCATGTCCTTGTGGAGCCGCTGCAGGCCGCCGTAACGTGACCACACGTTGGGGTTGTTGGTGGACACAAGACCCTCCACTGTGGTCTTCAGGCTGGACAGTAGCTTCCAGTGCTCCCTCCTGTGAGGTAAACAGGGCAGCAGGAAGGAGTGAGATAGGGTGACGGAGGAAGTTTAGGAAGGACGGAGGAGGTTAGGAAGTGCTGATGTTAGCAGTGTTGTGGCTTAAATCATTACTCACATGACCAAAAATACTTTTCCCAAAATTAAAAATCAAGTCCTCAGCAGTTAAGATAACCTAGCTTTAAGCTGAACTCTGTGACTAACTGGGAGTGCTGATTATCAATAAATGTGTTAGTAGGATCAACACACCTAAGCCTAAAAAGACAGATTGCCTACAGACTAAACTAAATGTTTAAAAGAGCTCTGATGCGTGTATCCGAAGTTTTAAACGTTGTTAATTACCTTTCTAAAAACTCGATGTTTATACCCTAAATTACAAACCACAAATACTGGTTGCTTTGGAGCCAATTGCCATTGATTCCCTTAACTAGAAGTTAGAAGTCCTGTGCTCAAGATGTGTACGTTTAGGGAGCCAAACTTTATCTTTAGGATAAAGCTATGGAAAGCCCTAAGAGCCATAAGCACTGGCTCATATCCAGGACTTACTCTTTTTCCCCTTAAGTCAGCAGCAGGCGCTAGTCAGTA